>NC_092673.1:35253973-35566806 GCF_964355755.1 Antedon mediterranea | reverse complement strand
GGTATTATCATAAATGCTATGGTGAGGGAATGTGTCAATAGAAACCTAGTGTTGGAATTAGATAATCTTGATATCAGTCTGAATAATTTCAGTGACATCACAGGTTCTTCATTTGGCACATTACTGGCTATTTCACCTAAACTAAAAACACTTAACATAAGCAGCTGCAAGCTGTCAGGTGTTATCATAAATGCTATGGTGAGGGAATGTGTCAATAGGAACCTAGTGTTGGAATTAGATAATCTTGATATCCATGGGAATACTTTCAGTGACATCACAGGTTCTTCATTTGGCACATTACTGGCTATTTGTCCTAAACTGAAAACACTTAACATGAACTGGTGCAGTCTATCAGGTGTTATCATAGATGCTATGGTGAAGGAATGTGTCAATAGGAACCTAGTGTTGGAATTAGATAATCTTGATATCAATGTGAATACTCTCACTGATATCACAGGTTCTTCATTTACCACATTACTGGCTATTTCTCCTAAACTGAGAAAACTTGATGCGCGTTGGTGTGAATTACCTAATGATATAGTGCAGGATATGAGGCAACACTTCCAGAGTATAAATGGTGTATTTACCTATTACTAACTGCTATACAGTAGTTATTAAAGTGCAGCTTAATATAACTTTCATTAAACTGCATGATACCGTACATGTACTTAGAGGCATTTTCATTTTTGACTTGAGAACGTTTAAAAAAATATAAATTATAAATTTCATATGCGTATTGCAGCCAAAAAAACAAAACAAAAATGTACTGACATTACCTTGATATGATAATTATCTCATATAAGAAAAATTGATATTTTTTTATACTGACGAGACAATGCCTGATTTTTTTTGCAACAAAATGCTTTCATATAATTTTGATATATTTTTTTGATAATGTTTGGCTATTTAAAGTTTTTTAATGCTGTAATAATGTCAAAAATCAATTTTCACCAAAGTATTAAGCTTAATAAAATCAGGTTGTTACAAATGGATGGGATATGTTTTTACTTTAATACTAATATTTGTTTGTTATCATAATCTTTGGTAATATAAATGTAAATGCTTTATTCATTGTGATTGAGTGAATATTATACAAATTATGTTATAATATTTCTAAACAATATGTCATATTATTATACTGTGCATTTTCAGTCAATAGCATATACTTGTGTTAATTGGGGCAGGGGGGTTGTAAATGAAGTACAGTGGTTGTTACTGTGCATTTTCAGTCAATAGCATACTTGTGTTAATTGGGGCAGGGGGTTGTAAATGAAGTACAGTGATTGTTACTGTGCATTTTCAGTCAATAGCATATACTTGTGTTAATTGGGGCAGGGGGGTTGTAAATGAAGTACAGTGATTGTTACTGTGCATTTTCAGTCAATAGCATATACTTGTGTTAATTGGGGCAGGGGGGTTGTAAATGAAGTACAGTAGTTGTTACTGTGCATTTCAGTCAATAGCATATACTTGTGTTAATTGGGGCAGGGGGTTGTAAATGAAGTACAGTGATTGTTACTGTGCATTTCAGTCAATAGCATATACTTGTGTTAATTGAGGCAGGGGGTTGTAAATGAAGTACAGTGGTTGTTACTGTGCATTTTCAGTCAATAGCATATACTTGTGTTAATTGGGGCAGGGGGGATGTAAATGAAGTACAGTGGTTGTTACTGTGTATTTTCAGTCAATAGCATATACTTGTGTTAATTGAGGCAGGGGGGTTGTAAATGAAGTACAGTGGTTGTTACTGTGCATCTTCAGTCAATAGCATATACTTGTGTTAATTGGGGCAGGGGGGTTGTAAATGAAGTATAGTGGTTGTTACTGTGCATTTTCAGTGAAAAGGGTTTCTATGGTATTTTGCATGTTTGTACATTCCAGTAAAAAAAAATAGTACTATAAATAAAATGGAGCACCTTGATTTTCAATATATTTTCAGAATGTAATATATAAATGTATATATGAATATGAAATAAATACATATTTATCTTTTATTATTAGTTAGTTCTTTCTGTAGTATTTTAAATTATAAACAATATCTAATTTTGGGATTTATTGGTGTGACAGGGGTGCATTTCAGCGGCCATAATAAAATGGACATCTTATAATGTTGTTGATTCTATTAAATACATGGATGATGGACATCTTATAATGTTGTTGATTCTATTAAATACATGGATGATGGACATCTTATAATGTTGTTGATTCTATTAAATACATGGATGATGGACATCTTATAATGTTGTTGATTCTATTAAATACATGGATGATGGACATCTTATAATGTTGTTGATTCTATTAAATACATGGATGATGGACATCTTATAATGTTGTTGATTCTATTAAATACATGAATGATGGACATCTTATAATGTTGTTGATTCTATTAAATACATGGATGATGGACATCTTATAATGTTGTTGATTCTATTAAATACATGGATGATGGACATCTTATAATGTTGTTGATTCTATTAAATACATGGATGATGGACATCTTATAATGATGTTGATTCTATTAAATACATGGATGATGGACATCTTATAATGATGTTGATTCTATTAAATACATGGATGATGGACATCTTATAATGTTGTTGATTCTATTAAATACATGGATGATGGACATCTTATAATATTGTTGATTCTATTAAATACATGAATGATGGACATCTTATAATGTTGTTGATTCTATTAAATACATGGATGATGGACATCTTATGATGTTGTTGATTCTATTAAATACATGGATGATGGACATCTTATAATGTTGTTGATTCTATTAAATACATGGATGATGGACATCTTATAATGTTGATTCTATTAAATACATGGATGATGGACATCTTATAATGTTGTTGATTCTATTAAATACATGAATGATGGACATCTTATAATGTTGATTCTATTAAATACATGGATGATGGACATCTTATAATGTTGTTGATTCTATTAAATACATGGATGATGGACATCTTATAATGTTGTTGATTCTATTAAATACATGAATGATGGACATCTTATAATGTTGATTCTATTAAATACATGGATGATGGACATCTTATAATGTTGTTGATTCTATTAAATACATGGATGATGGACATCTTATAATGTTGTTGATTCTATTAAATACATGGATGATGGACATCTTATAATGTTGTTGATTCTATTAAATACATGGATGATGGACATCTTATAATGTTGTTGATTCTATTAAATACATGGATGATGGACTTCTTATAATGTTGTTGATTCTATTAAATACATGGATGATGGACATCTTATAATGTTGTTGATTCTATTAAATACATGAATGATGGACATCTTATAATGTTGTTGATTCTATTAAATACATGGATGATGGACATCTTATAATGTTGTTGATTCTATTAAATACATGGATGATGGACATCTTATAATGTTGTTGATTCTATTAAATACATGGATGATGGATATCTTATAATGTTGTTGATTCTATTAAATACATGGATGATGGACATCTTATAATGTTGTTGATTCTATTAAATACATGGATGATGGACATCTTATAATGTTGTTGATTCTATTAAATACATGGATGATGGACATCTTATAATGTTGTTGATTCTATTAAATACATGGATGATGGACATCTTATAATGTTGTTGATTCTTATTAAATACATGGATGATGGACATCTTATAATGTTGTTGATTCTATTAAATACATGGATGATGGACATCTTATAATGTTGTTGATTCTATTAAATACATGGATGATGGACATCTTATAATGTTGTTGATTCTATTAAATACATGGATGATGGACATCTTATAATGTTGTTGATTCTTTTTTAATAATAATTTTAATGATGAAAAAAATGTGCAAATCTATTTCTGTATAAACTGATTTCATAAAAATTCAAGAAATTTCTGAACAAAAAAAACTGAATGAAGAAATAATACCACAACCCAACTGTACAACGTTTTATGAAATTACAAATAATATTGTAATGATTTTGGGGGAGAAGGAAAAGATAGAGGGCGGCAGATGGAGGGAGAGTAGGCAGGAAGAGTAGCAGAGAACGGACGTGAGAAAAAGAGCAGAGAGGGATTGGAGAAGGAAGGCAATGGAGGGTTACCTCGAGCTGCGTTAAAAAGGAGGGAGAGATTGGAGCTGGAAAAGCGGAGAAGCAGGGACATTAGAGAAATTGGAAAGCAAAGTGCAGAGAGGATTAGAGAAAAGAAAGAGGAAATTAGAGCTGAATAATAAAAGGAGAGTTAAGACCCAGCAAGTAAGTTAGCCGGAGGGTACAGCCTACCGCTTGTGCTGCTGTTGGAGACATAGTGAGCCGGAGGTTGCGCCTACTGTACTGGTTGTATCACTATTTGAGACATAGTGAGCCGGAGGTTGCGCCTATACTGTACTGGTTGTATCACTATTTGAGATAGCTGAGCCGGTGGTTGCACCTACTGGTTGTGTTACTGCTTGAGATATAGTTAGCCGTGGTACACCCTGTGGTTGTGATACTGGTGGGTACACCTAGTAGCCAGTGGTTAAGACCACTGGTGGTTACCCTGTTAGCCGGTACGTGGTTACACCACAGTTGGAGGTTACACCACAGTTGGTGGTTACGTGCAGTTGGAGGTTACACCTTAGTTGGTGGTTACGTGCAGTTGGAGGTTACACCTTAGTTGGTGGTTACGTGCAGTTGGAGGTTACACCTTAGTTGGTGGTTACGTGCAGTTGGAGGTTACACCACAGTTGGTGGTTACGTGCAGTTGGAGGTTACACCACAGTTGGTGGTTACGTGCAGTTGGAGGTTACACCACAGTTGGTGGTTACGTGCAGTTGGAGGTTACACCTTAGTTGGTGGTTACGTGCAGTTGGAGGTTACACCATTGTGGGTGGTTACGTGCAGTTGGAGGTTACACCATAGTTGGTGGTTACGTGTAGTTGGAGGTCACACCATTGTGTTGGTGGTTACGTGCAGTTGGAGGTTACACCATTGTGTTGCTGTGGAGGTTACGTGCGGGTGGTGGTTACGCTACTATTTCCAGTCCGGCGTAATAACAGAACTAATCAGATTAATTATTATAATCACTTGTACACATAAATTAGAAATCATAGAAGAATAAAGGAGGCCACTCCAAAGAATGTAATTGATTTGTGTGTTTCGTTCATTCGTGGTACCGCAGACCTTTCCCCAAAAAGGGAACGAACCCGAGGACGGATTTTCGTTACAATATTAAAGCCCCATTCCCTACGTTTTTTAGATCTAATTTAAGATCACAAACTATATTTAATGTAAAAATAATACTATATGGTCCTATTGCGATAACTTTTTTCGTCTTTAAACGGTTAAAAATGTGAAAAATAAGTCGATTCTAATAATTATAGCGGCCCGCTATAAATCCCAAAATGCATTGCGCGCGGATTGATATTTTTGTTTTTCACCTGTAATTCGCCCACTTTGCGATCGATCGTGAGGCCAAAACAAATGAAGACTCCTAACTTTTCAGCGAAAATACCGGGTTTTCCCCAATTTGTATCAACGGAGTCTGGCAAAAATAGAAAGACAATTAATGCAGCAACTATACAATGTCAGGCTAGGTATATAGCTCGCGTATGATGTTCGTACGTTACCGATGTTTACCAGCTAGGCCTACAAAACAAGCCTAGCTAGGCTAGGCCTAAGACCGTCCACGAGAGGTCGATCGCCGCGAGCTACTTAGGTAGTGCATTGTTTCTCACTTTTTATCATAATTTACCATAAAACGTACATTTAAGACAAGGAATGACATGGTTTAATGTTTTTAAAGTGATATATATGTATTATTTTCCAAAAAACGTCCAAAATTGCAGGGAAGGGGTCTTTAATGAAATTATTTCTGCGTTATCTTTGGTTATGTTTTGGCTGGATGGAAATTTTACTGTACCTTAGTTTGGGAGAGAAAGACCTTGTAATAGGCCTGCTGTATTATTTACATAAACATGATTGTAAAATACAAAACAATACAGAACTTAAAATCTATTGTAATGATGGATTGTCATTTTTATATTAAATATATGTTATGAAATATTTTGAAACAAACGGTATGAATAATTAACGTTTCTACATTTTTGTTAAATAATTTCATTTAGTAGGAAGGCCTACAAAACCTTAAAGATAATATGATAATGAATAACATAAACGATAGCAGAATTTAAATAATGAATTCTTATTTTCCTTTCCGATGAATTCTTATTTTCCTTCCCGAAAACGTCACAGCTACAGAAGACACGATTGGGCAACATCAAGCAAGATATTCAATGACGTCATTCCAGAAAGGGGAATTCCCATTTCCAGGGCTCTTTTGCTACACCACGGCGCTGACCTGGTAGTGGTGGTGGTAATGAGAACAAACGAGGAAGACAGGACCGCCGCCATCTTAATTCAACTTGTTCTCTTCCAATAAATTCCGGAAGGTTTTCAAGTATGTACAGCAGTATACTTTTAACATTGTAACAATTAATGTCCCGGCGCTAGTTCCGTTTCGCACCTGTTTTTATTTCGACTTCCTTTTGACCCCAAATTGTTAAGCAACTTATTGTGAATACCACACCTTAAAATTGGGCCTCATAAGTACTTTTATGAAGAAGAATCACATAAAAAGTAACAAATAAATCCTTAAATTGATGATTTTACAGACATGTTTCTCGCATACTATACCGTTCGCGAATTTAGCATACTCGAAGTTCAATATTTTCGTTTCTATGGAGCGCCAGAAGAGCAACAACAATAGATGGTTAAAAACTCAGTGGAATGCGTCTTCTTTTAATGTATTTATTATTGAAATACACGTTTAATTTTAATATATTTTGTCAATAAAAATGCTGTAACATTTTACTGCTAATAATTTGCTGTTTTCAAATAGCAACCAACCCTAGGCCTAAGAGTAAGACTAAGAAAGAGGAATATTATTTAGATCAGGTATACCCCTACAGTACATGTAATTTTTATGATGAATTTGTCGATTTTCATTCCTAAAAGTTCCTGCAAAAACCATGTACAGTATCAACAGTAATATTTTTGTTGCATTAACATTGACAAAATATGATAAATTGAACGTAATTTTCACCAATAAATGCATTAAATATACGCAATTTACTGAGTTTTTAGCCCTCTATTATGATTGCTCTTTTGGCACTCCATATAAACAACAACATTGAACATGGAGTATGCGAAATTCACGAACCCAATGTGCGAGAAACACGTCTGTAAATTCATCAATTTAAAGGATTTATTTTTTACTTTTTGTGTGATCTCCTTCGTAAAAGTATTTTTGAGGCCTAATTCTAAGGTGTGGTACTCACGATAAAGTTAGTTTACCAATTTTGAGTCGAAATAAACGACAGGTGCGAAACGGAACTAGCGCCAATGTCCCTAACCAACAATCAGGCGGTCCAATCAGCCTACTACTACTAGCTAGTACTTTAGGCCTAGCTAGGCCTTTAACTATTAGTTTAGGGTCCACTCCAGACCTAGAGCTCAGCACAGCTGATATACCTCCAGCCGGTGGGAAGTCTCCACCGAGTACAGCTTGGCCCTGGAATGTCTTGTCGTTCAACTCGTAGCCCACTACTCTGACACAATTCCAATTACTCAATTGTTGTGTTTTTATATTCAATCTCCTATAATTTTATTTTACTTGCAATCCATGAATGATTTAATTTTCATTCTGTGACATTTCATTGATAGGGCCATAATAATGTATGTGTAGGCCTACTGCTATTTTTTATACGAATGTAATTTGTTTCATGGGATATTGAAGTTAGATGCTGTGTACTGAATGAGGTTTAGAAAAGTGACTCAGATATTCTGTAAAACGTAGATTTGATAACATTAGTGTTCACCAATACAATATTCTTCTATATGTATAATGTAGTGCCGCTACACAGATGCTTAAGCGGAGCGCGTCGTTCTAAACACCTGGACGCGCTCCGCCGTGCGTATCTTGGAACGTCAAGTACGTTTGGGACACTTGAGAAGTCGACGACGGAAACTAAACCTATATTATTGCTACTCACTTATTATTGTCATACAAAGACTATTACAATGGTGAGTATTTTACGTTGTAGTCTTTTATCGTAGTTAAGGAACTAAACCAAGAGACTAGCAATCTCTTTATTGGCGACGAGGATGGGATTAAACGCGATATTTTTCTGGCGAAATATGACGCCGAAAATACGCGAATCTGGACGTGCGTTGTTTATTTATTTACATGCAATGTATCGGCCCTCGCCAATTCATCACCGTCTCGAGGATAAGAACGTGAATGTTTCTTATAAGTTCATGTTCTCTCCGAGAGTTGGGGATGAATAGTTGATTAGGATTTATTATTTTTATTTTTTATATTTAATATTCGACGAATGAACGATTGGCCTATACTAGATGAAACTGTAGTATAAGAATATTATTATTCATGCTCGTGACATGAATTTCATGCTCGTGACATGAATGTTCACGCTCGTGACGTGAATGGGTTTTGTATGTTAACCCGCTGGACTCGTGATTCCAGAACGAAACGACATGGCCCGTGTTTCATGTCCGATTTCGGAAAATATACGATTAGGTTAGGCTAGGAAGTATTAGTTATCATATTAGTGGGCCAGTTGTTTACGTCGTTCCTTCACTGGAAGTCGGCAGTGTTGGAAGAATTTATTTATTTATTTTATTAGTTTATCAGGAACCGCAAAAATAAATAAAAACTTTGCCTTTTTTGAAAAAAAAAAAAATCTTTTTTCATTAGAGGGAAGATGGTTGAGAATGTATTTAAGGTATGCTGGTCAATTGTATTAGGGTAGGCCTAGGCCTAGATCCTCCGCCGAGTTTTGGGCGATAGTTTTTCGATATTGTTTCAGATCTCATCCAGGTCTTATTCCATTCGAACAAACTGCCGCGCAGTTCTTGGGCATCATACGATTGGCTAGGCTACAGCAACCAATCAGATCATTGCATTTGCATACTCGCTACCTGAGAGGGTCGTGCAGCGCGAGCTGTGCATTATCCAGGGAATGAAAATGCAAGCGATGATGACGCGGTTACGTGCGTACTCTGATTGGTTGAGCAATGAAAGAATTCTATGTACTAATAGTTTCTGATTGGCTATTTACTTTACGGAAACATCCTATTTTTAGAATACTATTTTTAGGATGTGGATGTGAGTTTTAGTTATACGCACGCCGGTACGCTCAGGCGAATGCTCAGAATTCTATTATTACGCGATTATTTACTGTTGGGTTGTAGTTGTTTTAGGAATCAATGAAGTGGACATTTATTTGAGATTATAAAGAATTTATTATTAGCTTACATTGTGATATTGTTCTGTGTGTTCTTTCTAAATGTGCCTACTATATTCATTGGTGACTAATTCAATCGAAAGATTCCAACGGTAAATTTAGTTCAGTCACAGTATAACTCGGTAATTCTGAACGAGTATACTAGAAGAAGGGCGAGTTTTATGGTAAACTAGTTCGCTCAATGTAAGAAGACTGAGGGAAATGGTTGGAGGTCGGAACGAGTTCTTGCACGCGATCGGGAGACGTAACATTAGTTGCGGATCTAGATAGCTATGGCATCAACTACGTGCTTTATTCGGTGTTTGCTTATAACGAAGAAAACACCGGCTCTGTTAAAAAAAAAAAATAATAATAATGCGCCGACATCGGCGAAAATCATAAAAGGATAGTAGGCCTACTGACGAGGTCTTTGAAGGGTCTGATCTTGAAGTTAATCCTAATAATCAGGTGACTTCAAAGAATGCGTCGATTAGTTTTAACGGGGAGGAGGAGCAGTTATTCCTGACGTTAACTCTGTGTCGAATGTAACCACGGATAGGCGGTTTAATTCCTGTTCCAACTACGGTACTCCTAATGGGGATATATATCTGAAATCGCGACTCTCATTATCCGGGCGATGACAACATGCGTTTCGATGAACGAACTGGCGGCGAGTCCAATAGGTTTGTGCCTATGGAACGCGGTCGAGTTCCTTGGCGATCAATAAATCGCCAAGGGGACGCAAGAGATTGAGAGCCTGAACGACGGTATCCTAAATCGGGGTAGTAGAATGGGAATGTCGCCACGGGGGTACATCGACGGTAATCGCTATAAACGCTACTCGGACGATGTCGGTCAAGTTCGGACTGATTGTCGAGGTTTCGATTACAATAATCGAGATCGCGGTAATGAGGACAATACGAACGAGTACGTCCGAAGAGAGAGTAATGGCGGAAGTTTCGGACGTGATCCGCGCTGAGTTTATTATGTGGATAAGGACCACTTGCGTGGTTGATACGGTCATAATGAAGAATGGCGAGGTGAGCGTCGGAAAAGACTACCTTTCCGCCCTCAGAGAAACCTGGAATTTTTCGGTCAAAATGACTGGTACATTTTCTGGGATAGATTTGAGGGGTATGCCCGAATTAGTGGATGGAACCTGGCGGAGAAGAAGGAGGCTTTTCACTTAGGTAAGAAGGGGAAAGCAGCCATGTACTACTTACGTTGTACATTCTTCACGGCAGTGACATCACAAATAACTCGGTAACTAGCTCTGAAGAGATGGAACTCCTCTGGCGGAAACGATGATCACTATTTGTTACAGGCGCCAGAGTTTTCGTCCCAACAATTTGTAATCGAGGGGTAGAAATACTATCTTGTACTAAACTTGTGTTTTGCCTCTTAATGTTCTACAGATGGATAACTGCACTACTTCCGATCGAGTAACGGGTGGAGGAGGAATTGTTCCTGCTGCAGGTGGAAGACTTCCCGCCGTTGGGCAAACCAGCTGCGAAACGAAAGTCTCCACCTTCACCTACTGGATTGGAAGAAGATGATGTGGCGATGGAGGTCGGGGACCTAGATCCGCCAGTAGTTGAGGGCAGAGAGACGCCAGAGGTCTTGGCAGGATCGCCGGAGAGGCCAAAGTCCCCCTCCATTTTTCGTAAAGAGTTGCTTCCCGCCGCGCCAGCCGTGAAGGTATGGCGAACTCCGGGAAAGTAAGGAGTCGGACTTTGCGTGCCGAGACGTCCGTCTCGTTGGTACGGCGACCAGTGCTGTTCCACCTAGTGCTGGGGCGGTACCAAAAGTTAAATCTCAGGGAAAGGCCGACAAACGGTCGAAAGACAACAAAAGACCTCATCCTGAAGGCGGTCAGAGGGAATCGGGTAAGCGGTCACGTCGGGCATTCCTGTGTCCAGTGGCAGGATGTGGCCGGGTGCCCGAAAACCCAAAACAACACCTGACGCACCACATACCGCCATTCATGACGGAAACATCGCCGGAGGTATCGTCGACCACCTCATCTCGGCGCTGGAGTTTCATCCAGGAGTTAGTGAAACTCGTTCCGGAGTGCGGCGGGAGTGTCACCAAGGCGGTAGCACTTTTCAACGCCGAGGGGAGAATCCAGCCTGGATTCTTCTTCACCAAATCTCTAAGGAAGATGATGGAGTCGATGGGCGAGGCGGCGGGGCTCGAGATGCCCGAGTCGAACACTCTATCGCCGTTAGTGTCACCGCTGGGTCTGCTCCACACTCGGTGTCTCCTTTTCCTGGTGGCGAGAGCCACTAGGGATAATAAGGGGGCATTTGTGGAGCTGTGCCAGAGGTATGGTAGGCCTACCTCGGCGGAGCCCAGACGCCGTCGATTTCCTAAGCCAACTGGACCACTACGTCAACGGACCGGACCATCATCACGCCAAGCACGGTGGCAACCGAACGTGGAAAACAACATCCATTCACCCACGCCACTGTTATGCCAGTTAAGGCGGGCCGACAGAGTTGCTCTGCGGTCGGCATTCAATGCCAATCGGGAGGTGGTGGAGCGTTTGGCTCAGCCGGGAAGTGGCCAGCTGAGGGCAGCGGCGGTTAGGATGTTGGAGGGATTCTTGGAAAACCTCCACTTCCACGCCCAGTTTGCCTATGAATAGGTTAAAAAAAAAAAAAAAAAAAAAAAAAAATCCAAGACCAAATTAATGAAAATTTATTTAAATTAATTTTAAAATTAATTCCAATTAGTTCATTTTTTTTAACAAAATTCTTATCGGGTTCTTGGTAGTTTCTTTTTCTGGAATTCTATATATGTATGTTGTGTTATTGTTGTGTTTAAAAAAAAAAAAAAAGAAGAAAAATGAAGTGGAAGAAAAGAAAGAAAGAGCAAGTACGTGTGTAGAAGAACAAGAGGGAAGACAAAAGAAATAAAACAAGGAGGAATGTAGTGCCGCTACACAGATGCTTAAGCGGAGCGCGTCGTTCTAAACACCTGGACGCGCTCCGCCGTGCGTATCTTGGAACGTCAAGTACGTTTGGGACACTTGAGAAGTCGACGACGGAAACTAAACCTATATTATTGCTACTCACTTATTATTGTCATACAAAGACTATTACAATGGTGAGTATTTTACGTTGTAGTCTTTTATCGTAGTTAAGGAACTAAACCAAGAGACTAGCAATCTCTTTAATCTGTTATAACGACATCATTCTCAATACGCCTTTTTCACGAAACTGAAAACATCTTCGATCGATGACAAACAATGCCGTGCAACGAAGCGTAACCAACAGAAATAACATAGCGTTTTCAGCCTATTTTCGGAGGACAAGTTACATAAAAATTCGTAACTCCTCAACGGACAGTCGTATGGACAAAATTTTCACTGTAAAATGTTCTTAAAAGATTAGCCTACATACTGAGTGATTGAAAAAAATTAGAAAAAATGTTTTCACTGCTTAAATTCCATCGAAAAAAACACCACAGTGTATAAACATAGGCGCCGCTACTGCACCGCGAAAAAACGCCGGTAACAAACACTATGCTTATACACTGTGGTGTTTTTTTCGATGGATTTTAAGCAGTGAAAAAAACTTTTCACATTTTTTTCAATCACACAGTGATGTAGGCAAATCTTTTAAGGACATTTTACAGTAATTTTTTTTCTCATACGATCCTCCGTTCAAGAGTTACGATTTTTTAAATCATTGTCAGAAATAAAACATTTGGCATATCCGTATAGATTGAAGTTTTTGGGTTTACCTACACTGGAGTACAGACGATTAAGAGCGGATATGATCCAAATCTTCAGAATTATAAATGGTCTTGACGCTATTGAATGCAGAAAGTTTTTTACATTTGTTGATTGTCATGGAACTAGAGGTCATGAATACAAGCTATATAAAAACAAGTTTAGGCTTAATTCCAGGAAGTTTTCCTTCAGTTTTTGTAGAGTTGTGGACTCATGGAATAACTTGCCATCTAATGTTGTAAAAGCTCCAAATTTAAATCTGTTCAAGTCACTCCTCAATGGTCATTGGAAGTCCCTTGACTGCAAGTTTACCTTTTCATATTTATAATCACTTTGGAGCATTATGTGTGCCCGGAGTCATACGAAGACAAGAAGGGTCATATAAGCTATATTTAGCTTTCTAACCGACCCATAACATCAAGCAAGTATCAAGCAAGCAAGCAAGTATGGTGTCATGAAATCCACTGAAAACATTGTTATTTCTGTTGGTTACGCTTCGTTGCACGGCATTGTTTGTTATCGATCGAAGATGTCTTATCTTCCGTTTCGTGAAAAAGGCGTATTGAAATTTGTGGATATCATCATGAATTTTAACACAGCAGTAACTTTTGACTTTTGGCTAGAGGGTGACATGTCCACTATTTGCTGCCCTCTCTATATAAGTTGAGCTTTTAATTATATAATCAAATTTCTGAATAAACAACTTTTTGGAATTCTGACACTATTTTATCAGTGGTGGCGCCAGCGGGGGGGCTACGGGGGCTGTAGCCCCCTTGTCGGGGAGCCTAGCCCCCACGTCGGGGAACGCGAGTACTTTTCGTCGGGGAATATATAAAGTAAAAATCATTCGCGTTCACTTCGTAGCTTCAGCGACTAGAAAACCGCGAAGTTCCATTTTTGTTAAGTACGTCGGAGGGCTATTACACTTTATTATGCATGCATTATTGCCAGCGATCTAATAAACAATAGGTATGCACTTGTCTGGCGGTGTCCCTTTTTGTACGAATCGTTTAACATTGGGCCCCCGGCCCATTGCGGTTTACGCGTGATATCATGTTCCACCAAGGGACCAGAATGTGTACTGTAGTTACTTTCCAGGTGAAGTTTACTGATAGTGTACTGTGTATCGACAGCAAAAGGGTACGAATTATCTTCTCGATCTATTTTATTGTTCGTATGTTAAATTTTTTAATTTACGATTACCGTGGGGTACCTGAACCTGAAATAGACGTTTTTCACTGTAGGCTCGGCCTACATTACTAAACAAAAAACATGCCATTTTCGTTTAGCCAACATCTTATTATAGCTAAGTTATTACATTTCCAATGTCCTGTATGTCATGAACTGCTCGTACATCGAAATTCCAGATTCACATCTGGGAATTGAAATAAACTGATTTCCCCGACGGAAATTGGTCTACGCTTGTGGACGCATTCCCCTCCAAATAAAAGGTAAAAAGGGTAACTTGTTTAGGCCTCTATGTCTGAATTTTTTTAAAGTATAGGTCTAATTTTTGAAGACCTGCATCTTCGAAGTATAATAAGTTAAATTTCCGGGACCTAGCAACTCTATTTTTCAGAATGTTCTTAGCTCCACCCCAACCATGGTGGGCTGGACCTATAATTTCGTTTCATATTTCAATGTTTTGCAGGGGACCTAGCAGGTCTATTTTTGACAATTTTCTTAGCTCTGGTTCTGTAGACGTTTCATTTATCAATATGGGCCTATATAAGTGCAATTTCCAGGTACCTAGCAGGTCTATTTTTGACAATTTTCTTAGCTCTGGTTCTGTAGACGTTTCATTTATCAATATGGGCCTATATAAGTGCAATTTCCAGGTACCTAGCAGCTCTATTTTTGACAATTTTCTTAGCTCTGGTTCTGTAGACGTTTCATTTATCAATATGGGCCTATATAAGTGCAATTTCCAGGTACCTAGCAGGTCTATTTTTCACAATTTTCTTAGCTCTGGTTCTGTAGACGTTTCATTTATCAATATGGGCCTATATAAGTGCAATTTCCAGGTACCTAGCAGGTCTATTTTTGACAATTTTCTTAGCTCTGGTTCTGTAGACGTTTCATTTATCAATATGGGCCTATATAAGTGCAATTTCCAGGTACCTAGCAGCTCTATTTTTGACAATTTTCTTAGCTCTGGTTCTGTAGACGTTTCATTTATCAATATGGGCCTATATAAGTGCAATTTCCAGGTACTTAGCAGCTCTATTTTTGACAATTTTCTTAGCTCTGGTTCTGTAGACGTTTCATTTATCAATATGGGCCTATATAAGTGCAATTTCCAGGTACCTAGCAGGTCTATTTTTCACAATTTTCTTAGCTCTGGTTCTGTAGACGTTTCATTTATCAATATGGGCCTATATAAGTGCAATTTCCAGGTACCTAGCAGGTCTATTTTTCACAATTTTCTTAGCTCTGGTTCTGTAGACGTTTCATTTATCAATATGGGCCTATATAAGTGCAATTTCCAGGTACCTAGCAGGTCTATTTTTGACAATTTTCTTAGCAGCTCAACCCTAATGGTAGGGCTGGTCTTGGAGCCTTATATATTTTGTTTCTTTTTTTCGAAATACTATAATCCAATATCCGGGGACCTAACAACTCTAGTTGTTTAAAGGTCCTTAGCTCCATCTCAACCTCGGTGGGCTTGTTCTCTGATAGACTTGTAATTTCATTTTACATATCAATGTATAATTGCAATTTCCGGGGACCTAGCAGCTCTATTTTTCAAAATTTTCTTACAGATCAGACCATGGATATCTCGCGCATTTACAACTTTCGCACCCCCAGACAGCAACCTGCCTACATCTCTGAGATTATAACGATATACCTCTTGGCCCGTGGGTAGGTTTTACGTTCGCGTATATTTTCTATGATAGGCATATTGAACTTTAAAAACTTTTTTAAATTTGAAAGAATGGATTTACACAGTCATCGTACCGGACCTCTTGCAATGTGTTTTTCACACAGTATTTTATTTATGTAGGCCTACCATACAAAATTGAAAAAATTGGCTACCCTAAATCTGATTAAAACGGCCTCAAATTACGCTATAACGCGTTGTTTTCGGGGCCTCCCCCCCCCTGGACCCCCACCAGGGGCCCTTGGCGGCCCCCCGGCCCCCCGCCAAGTGATGCTCGCTTCACTCGCATAGCCCCCCCGTCGGGGAATTTAGCCCCCGCGTCGGAAAGATCCTGGCGCCACCCCTGTATTTTATATATTTAAATGTTATATGAATGTAATATCATTATTTTATTCACAAATATCTGTTTTTTTATAGTACATAATGATTAGATGTATTTTTGATTTTACAGACTATAGTACCAGATTTTGTAAAAAATGGCCATCATGTTATCAGATTTAAAAGATGGTCTCAGCAGACATTATGATGGTGAGAAATACCTTTGGATCAAATGCTGTCTGTTTGATCATCTGGATTTAAGTGACATCACCCAACCAGACCAAACTGCAATTGATCTATTCAATGCATTAGAAGCCAAAGGTATTATCACTCCAACTAATGTGAAACTGCTTCATGATATTGCTGAACTGTCACAGTTGAAGGAAGCTGTAGATCTTGTCAGTCAGTATATAAAAGACAATAAGCAAAGTATTGAGGATTATCAACAGTTGTCACCATATAGGAGAACACTGTTCAAGGCATTGAAACAAGTTGACCCAGATGCGTTGAAGAAAGTTATTTCTTACTATAAACTAAAAAACTTCAAATTCCAAAATATTTGGGACGTCGTACTTAAATTAGAAATTGATGGACAGTTTGCCAATACACCAGACAAGATAAGAACATTTGCTTGTCGCCTTGGACAACGTGCAAAGAACATATTGCTGCATAGAGGTATGTACAAGAGCCTCTCTGAGTTTCCTTTGAGGGCCTATTCTTGATTTATTTTTTTTGTACTTAGGTCATTGATGACATGATCAACAGATTTATTATTCAACCAATTAATTTTGGCGCTAGTTCCGTTTCGCACCTGTCGTTTATTTCGACTCAAAATTGGTAAACTAACTTTATCGTGAGTACCACACCTTAGAATTAGGCCTCAAAAATACTTTTACGAAGGAGATCACACAAAAAGTAAAAAATAAATCCTTTAAATTGATGAATTTACAGACGTGTTTCTCGCACATTGGGTTCGTGAATTTCGCATACTCCATGTTCAATGTTGTTGTTTATATGGAGTGCCAAAAGAGCAATCATAATAGAGGGCTAAAAACTCAGTAAATTGCGTATATTTAATGCATTTATTGGTGAAAATTACGTTCAATTTATCATATTTTGTCAATGTTAATGCAACAAAAATATTACTGTTGATACTGTACATGGTTTTTGCAGGAACTTTTAGGAATGAAAATCGACAAATTCATCATAAAAATTACATGTACTGTAGGGGTATACCTGATCTAAATAATATTCCTCTTTCTTAGTCTTACTCTTAGGCCTAGGGTTGGTTGCTATTTGAAAACAGCAAATTATTAGCAGTAAAATGTTACAGCATTTTTATTGACAAAATATATTAAAATTAAACGTGTATTTCAATAATAAATACATTAAAAGAAGACGCATTCCACTGAGTTTTTAACCATCTATTGTTGTTGCTCTTCTGGCGCTCCATAGAAACGAAAATATTGAACTTCGAGTATGCTAAATTCGCGAACGGTATAGTATGCGAGAAACATGTCTGTAAAATCATCAATTTAAGGATTTATTTGTTACTTTTTATGTGATTCTTCTTCATAAAAGTACTTATGAGGCCCAATTTTAAGGTGTGGTATTCACAATAAGTTGCTTAACAATTTGGGGTCAAAAGGAAGTCGAAATAAAAACAGGTGCGAAACGGAACTAGCGCCTTAATTTTATGTATGTATGTAACATTATAAATTCTGTTTTATTGTGTTTATTTTTCCAAAAACACTAGTAAAGTAAGATTTGCAGTACATCATGTTTCAGTTTTTGTACACAACCATCTTCTGTAGAAGACTTAAATATTATTACACAGTAGTGTTGTGTTTGTTCAGTTTCAATTACTGTACTAGATTATTTTGCTCATGTTTGATTATTTTATTGCAGAAGTAGGTGATATCTTTCACTGAATATGTTTTGGATTTCTGTATTATATTTTAATTATCATATAATGAATGAAATATATATGAATATAATAATAATTTATCATTATATTCATATATAAAGAAAATAGTGCTACACTTTCTTAAAAAGGTACAAAAATTCCTGTCACTGTCAATACCAAGTCCAATCTGAGCGTGCTTCATGATTGCGTGGATTCTATTGAGCAAGAGAACAAACTGAGCCAAAGTATACCAGCTTCCTTCAAATGCGTTGGATTGGGAATCAATGATCCAAAGGCATCGCTCTTTTTCCGTCTGTTTACAAGTGAACGAAAAGCTTTAAAAGAATTAATGGACATGCATGCAGAAGATGAACTAATCAATGGGTTAGCTGACATTTTAAAACCCCAAAATAGAAAGAAGTTTGTTGAAGACTGGAAGACCTGTATTGACTTTGAGGAATACAAAGCTGCTTTAAAGGATCTAAAGGATAAAGGTAAAAATGCTTTCAATCTGGACAATTTTGTTCAAGATAAAACCAAAAAGTGATCACAGTAGATATCACAGCAGTTTGCATATATCTACCAATATTATAGATTTATACAATACAGAACATTGTTACATTTGTTAAAACTTCTTTACTGATTCTTAAAGATGTATCGTCCCCCCAAAAAAATGAAGATTAATTAAATCAGACTTTGGATATGTTCTTTTGTAGTTTTCTTTTTAATTGTTTCACATAAAATGACAAAATAAATATTTAAATTCAACCAAAAACCCACTGGCTGGTAGCCAATTTCTTCGGAAAATACATTTTTTTTTTTTCCAATTTTTGGTCAAAATGGATAACTATTATGTGACATTAAAATGGCATATTAAAAAAAATTGTTAAGAAATTTTTTTTTCAGGGGGACAATACATCTTTTAATCAATAGTTAAAAGGTTTTGTAAAGTGAGAATACCAGGTTCAAAATCTCTTTCATAACTGACTGATATGATAATATTTTTAATGTTGTCTTACAGAAGCTCTTTCATCAAACAATAGACAGGAAAGAAGTGATGGTAATCTATATTTTTTAATTAGAAGCATTTACTGTAGGCCTAATATCTTTTTTTGTTTTAATTTTTTAATATGGAGCCCATTGTAGAACCCATATACAAACATATTAACAGCTTGGTATACTGTACACCAGTTGATAAATATAGCATTTTAACTGAAATATGGTATTGGATAGTGATGACGTATCCACACACTTACAGCCAGGAATTTAGGTTATTTGGAATAAACATAATATAGATGAGACATATACATGTGTCAAATATGTCACTCCTCCTTCAGTTGCAATATAATGAGCCTGACTTAAAGTATGTCTGTCTTTTCCCCCAATATCTTGGTTATTAAGTTATAACTTTTGATGTATGAATGAATGAATATATTTGGCTTTTTAGATATATATATGCTGTTGTTATAGCATCATCTGAATGAATGCAAATTCAAGAAGAGACACTGCATTATTCTAGTGAAAAAATTCATGCCTATTTTTAGTAGATTTCTTAAATTTTGTTTACATTATTATAATGTTATTTTTTATTTAAGGTGTCCCATTAATAGTAACTCTTGTGAAGAACCAAAGTTCTTCATCAGCCAATGACAGTGAACGACCACAAGCACTGGAACTTCTTTTTAAACAGAAAGAATGGAGTAAAACAACTGTTGATGTAGTTCATGGAACAATAACAAACCTTGTTTCTTACTTTGAAGAAAAGCATCTACAATTTGAGAAAGTAGAAACTGGAAGTATAGTGTTGCATCTAGTGTCACATGACACAGAAGCATTGGATGAGCTGTGGAGCATGTATTGTGCTAACAAGTTGCAGCTACAAACAGATTTAAAACATATATTAGTAAAAGATCATAAGGATAAACAACAATTGAACATTACAATAAATGAAACAAATTACAAAAATGCACTAAAGAAACTAAAAGAATTTGGTAAGTAACAAAAATAGAAGTACTTAAGTCTTAGTTGGGAAAAGAGAATGCACACTACATATCCATCAGTGTAATCTCATAACCCTGAAGAACTACTGTAGCTTTGTTGAATTGTTAAGACCAAAGAGAATGCATACTACATATCCACAGTGTAATCTCATAACCATGAAGAACTACTATAGCTTTGTTGAATTGTTAAGACCAAAGAGAATGCATACTACATATCCACAGTGTAATCTCATAACCCTGAAGAACTACTATAGCTTTGTTGAATTGTTAAGACCAAAGAGAATGCATACTACATATCCACAGTGTAATCTCATAACCCTGAAGAACTACTATAGCTTTGTTGGATTGTTAAGACCAAAGAGAATGCATACTACATATCCACAGTGTAATCTCATAACCCTGAAGAACTACTATAGCTTTGTTGAATTGTTAAGACCAAAGAGAATGCATACTACATATCCACAGTGTAATCTCATAACCCTGAAGAACTACTATAGCTTTGTTGAATTGTTAAGACCAAAGAGAATGCATACTACATATCCACAGTGTAATCTCATAACCCTGAAGAACTACTGTAGTTTTGTTGAATTGTTAAGACCAAAGAGAATGCATACTACATATCCACAGTGTAATCTCATAACCCTGAAGAACTACTATAGCTTTGTTGAATTGTTAAGACCAAAGAGAATGCATACTACATATCCACAGTGTAATCTCATAACCCTGAAGAACTACTATAGCTTTGTTGAATTGTTAAGACCAAAGAGAATGCATACTACATATCCACAGTGTAATCTCATAACCCTGAAGAACTACTATAGCTTTGTTGAATTGTTAAGACCAAAGAGAATGCATACTACATATCCACAGTGTAATCTCATAACCCTGAAGAACTACTATAGCTTTGTTGAATTGTTAAGACCAAAGAGAATGCATACTACATATCCACAGTGTAATCTCATAACCCTGAAGAACTACTATAGCTTTGTTGAATTGTTAAGACCAAAGAGAATGCATACTACATATCCACAGTGTAATCTCATAACCCTGAAGAACTACTATAGCTTTGTTGAATTGTAAATACCAAAGTGTCTGCTCTTCTTAGATTTAAAATCGTTTAAATTTATACACATTGTTTTTGTATTCTTTTATGAAACAGAGGAATTTGACAAGAAAGCTGAGGAATTGCTGATCAATATGAAAGAGGAACCAACATCACCCAAATCACAAACAGGTAATTAGTTATTCTTGTAGTTATGCAAAAATAACATCAATAAGACAATGGTATTTGAATTTGTTTTCAGTTGGACAGTAGTTATAGTTCCTTACACAATATACTTACTTCAGATGGGGTGTAAAGTGAAATAACATTTAAAAGTTCTTATTAGATTCAGACGATTTATCTGGTACATCAACAGAAGAATCTGGGGAAATGCTGTTCAGTATTAAAAAGGAGCCTACATCGCTCACATCACAAACAAGTAAGTCATTCATACAGTTACGTTTAAACATACCATTGTATTCAACAGAATTAATTTATTGCAATAGATTACAGTTGTTCAAAAGAAGTAGGCTACTTGATTGATCTACAGTCTTTTTTAATTAAAATGTCCTATTTCAATCACCTGTGTAAAGTTATGTATTTCAAACACTACATGTCATAAAGCCTGGCGGAGAGTTACAGAATGTGTTGGTTACACTTCCATTTTGACCCCTCTTTACGCCCTTAAACATTTTTGTTTTTTTTTTTATTTCGTTTGAAAGTTGAAAATTACCATCAACTGTTAAATCAAATGTTTGACAAGTTAAAGGAGTTGGCTGTACTAAAGAAAGAGTATCAGCAGAAAGAAACAATAGAAACAAAACTTGAAAAAAAACCTCTTGCAAATAAAGGTAAGTTTACAATATAAAAAATTAAAAGTAATGTTTGCTTATAATAAATTTACAATGTTTGAAAAAGATAAGGGCACATTGAGATCATTTAAAGTATGCTATAACAATGCCTTGCGTTCTCTGTTGAAGCAGTCTAGAAATTGTAGTTGCAAGCATGTTGTTTGTCTTAAGCCTGTTTTCCTGTCGACGCTATCATCGTTAAACGTTAAAAGTTCAACGACGATCGTTTGAAAACGATCAAGTTGAAATGATGACAATAGCATTCAGTTGAGAATGATCTCTGATAGAGATCGAAACGTTTGAGTAAAGTACTCCGTTAATTGGTAGCTTTTACAAAAACGAAATTTGTCATCTATACAAAATCGAAGCTAAATGAAATATTTCCAAGAATAGCAAGTACCTTTTCCTGTAAATCGTTAAAAGTCCACTGTTAACGTTGAAGATCAGTGATTATTGTTAACGACAGCGTCGAATAACGTCGACAGGAAAACAGGCTTTAAACACCACCATTATTTATTTGTTATTAAGTCAATACCAGTGTTTATACACTGATCATAGCTATAGCCATTATGTGCTTATTGTGTCTAGAATACATATACAGTTGAACACTTACTTACATTTACTAAATCAGTCTTTATTTGTGAGTGTTCAACTTTTCCACTTTCCTATTTAAAGTTTTTTACATGATTTCTCCACCCCACCCACCCACCCAAATATTAGTGTTAACAAACCTCTAACAGAATTGCAAAAATATAAATAAAAATTTCCCATGGCGACAATGATGAATAGAAATAGACCTGTGTGGTGTCGCCGGTGAACCAGCTATTAAGCAATGAACATTCAGTAGGATCTCACAAAAGGATGCCAACACAAGAAAGTGGACACATGCCATGAAATATGTATACCACTCAAGTTCTCATCCTTTTCCTACTCGCAACACTGTTTTGTCATTAACTATTTTCAATTATGTCAAAGTAGAAACAACATCTGACCAAATTATGATTATATCACTTTTTAAATGAATTAATTGTTGTATGTTTATTTTACAGACGAAGTTGTAACATCAAAGCCATTTAAGAGATCATTAAGTCCAGATCCAGGTATGTAGTATTTTTTCATGGTAATGAGAATAACTTTAAAAATTACATCTTTTAAAAAAGGATTATATTTCATTTCTCACCACAATTTGTTTGTTGAATAATGTGTAAGAGATTCATTATGTGACATTTGTATACAGCCTTTAAAAAATATACAGTATCAATATGTATAATGCTCATTTTAATAGATGAACCTGGACCATCAAAATCTCTACATTGTCTGTTTATTAAAATCAATATGTATAATGCTCATTTTAATAGATCAACCTGGACCATCAAAATCTCTACATTGTCTGTTTATTAAAATCAATATGTATAATACTATTTTTAATAGATCAACCTGGACCATCAAAATCTCTACATTGTCTGTTTTATTAAAATCAATATGTATAATACTATTTTTAATAGATCAACCTGGACCATCAAAATCTCTACATTGTCTGTTTATTCAAATCAATATGTATAATACTATTTTTAATAGATCAACCTGGACCATCAAAATCTCTACATTGTCTGTTTATTAAAATCAATATGTATAATGCTCATTTTAATAGATCAACCTGGACCATCACAATCTCTACATTGTCTGTTTATTCAAATCAATATGTATAATACTATTTTTAATAGATCAACCTGGACCATCAAAATCTCTACATTGTCTGTTTATTAAAATCAATATGTATAATACTATTTTTAATAGATCAACCTGGACCATCAAAATCTCTACATTGTCTGTTTATTAAAATCAATATGTATAATACTATTTTTAATAGATCAACCTGGACCATCAAAATCTCTACATTGTCTGTTTATTAAAATCAATATGTATAATACTATTTTTAATAGATCAACCTGGACCATCAAAATCTCTACATTGTCTGTTTATTAAAATCAATATGTATAATACTATTTTTAATAGATCAACCTGGACCATCAAAATCTCTACATTGTCTGTTTATTAAAATCAATATGTATAATACTATTTTTAATAGATCAACCTGGACCATCAAAATCTCTACATTGTCTGTTTATTAAAATCAATATGTATAATACTATTTTTAATAGATCAACCTGGACCATCAAAATCTCTACATTGTCTGTTTATTAAAATCAATATGTATAATACTATTTTTAATAGATCAACCTGGACCATCAAAATCTCTACATTGTCTGTTTATTAAAATCAATATGTATAATACTATTTTTAATAGATCAACCTGGACCATCAAAATCTCTACATTGTCTGTTTATTAAAATCAATATGTATAATACTATTTTTAATAGATCAACCTGGACCATCAAAATCTCTACATTGTCTGTTTATTAAAATCAATATGTATAATACTATTTTTAATAGATCAACCTGGACCATCAAAATCTCTACATTGTCTGTTTTATTAAAATCAATATGTATAATACTATTTTTAATAGATCAACCTGGACCATCAAAATCTCTACATTGTCTGTTTATTAAAATCCATATGTATAATACTATTTTTAATAGATCAACCTGGACCATCAAAATCTCTACATTGTCTGTTTATTAAAATCAATATGTATAATACTATTTTTAATAGATCAACCTGGACCATCAAAATCTCTACATTGTCTGTTTATTAAAATCAATATGTATAATACTATTTTTAATAGATCAACCTGGACCATCAAAATCTCTACATTGTCTGTTTATTAAAATCAATATGTATAATACTATTTTTAATAGATCAACCTGGACCATCAAAATCTCTACATTGTCTGTTTATTAAAATCAATATGTATAATACTATTTTTAATAGATCAACCTGGACCATCAAAATCTCTACATTGTCTGTTTTATTAAAATCAATATGTATAATACTATTTTTAATAGATCAACCTGGACCATCAAAACAATTCAGAAGTTCTAGCTACCTCAAAGGTATGTTTTATTCATTTGCTAAAGTAAAACATCATTTTTCAGCTATATTTATATTTTAAAAGGGCATGCCATACTACTGCAATGTTTTACATAAACCAGAAAGTTGTTGTTGATCAGTGTGCTTGCAGGTTGAGAATGAAAAGAACCAAGGCTCAAATATTTAATACAACCAGCTTTGGAGTTTTGTACTAATTACAGTAATTAACACATTTTTCCATATTCCATGTTTTGGATGAGACCATGGTAAAATCTATACACATTTTGTATAGCTAGCTGTTAATATTATTATTCTATTAAACAGAGGAATTTGACAAGGAATCTAAAGAATTGTCAATTAATATCAAAGAAGAACCCAAGTCACCGAAATTGGAAGAAGGTGAGTCACATGCATCTAAAGAAAAGTTACTTACAATTAAAAATTTATTGTTGACTGCTGTTGACTAAATTGATTATCAGTACCAATTTATTAAAAGTATTTGTCCTATATTAGGGTATTTAGACGATTTATCTGGTACATTAATTGAGATGTTACCAATCAGTTTTAAAGAGGAACATGGATCACTAGGACTTGTCAAACCAAAAACAGGTGAACTTGTATTGTAAAATTTAAATAATTAGAATTGCAAATTTAGGTATAAAAGCTCATTTACACAGACGAGCGGTAACGATAATAAAAATGTTGAATCTATGAACATTTACACAAATGCAGAGCGGAGGGGCAGTTTCCGCTGAGGATAGAGACCGATTCTATGTGGGACAAACTACATGTGTTTTTTCATTTACCATTACCGTTTGTCTGGGTAAATTGGTCTTGATAATAAAAAGAAGACGGAATTAAAATTAGTACATGCTTCTGACATTTTCTGAAAACCAAGTAAATGTAAATGGAATGTTTCGGAACAGAAGCTTAAATTACTATAATTGACTCTTCATTGATAGATTGAATAAATTTGCATTTTATCTCAATTTAAATTGGAATTCATTTCAGCCTACCTTTACTTAATTGAACAGACAGATATTATTGCAAGATACAAATTGTACATATTCTATCGACTATGAAACATGCAATTGTTAATAAATAGTACATTCTTTTGTTTTCTTATTGGTAATAATAAAAGAAAGTGTATATTTTATTTGTTGAGATAAAAACTATAAATATATTTTTACAGATAAAGTTGGAACATCAAAACAGAAGAGATCATTAATTCCAGATCCAGGTATTTTGTTTCTCTTAATATGGTTATTGAAAGGAAATCAATAAATGAATGAAATATAAAAAATGTATGGTTACTTAATATTCTCATTCATCCAGGTAGTAATAAAGATATCAATCTAATCCATTGGACTTACTTCTTCTTCTTCTCGACCCTGTCATGGGTCATTGACCAATTTCCATCATCCGGCCTGATGATGCCAACTGGATAGGTCATGAAACGTCGCTGTTCTAAACAAGTCCAGTGGATTAGATTGACATGTTTTAAACATTAAAAAAAATAATAGTTAATAATAGTTTTTTCATTAAAAGAAATGGTTTTCTAACTTCTTATTATTGATGAGGAGAAATACAAAAGGTATTGGAATAGATGTTCTATATTTTCTATTCAATAAATAATGTTGCATATTAATTCTGTTAGACGAAGGTAGGCCTTCAAAAGACTGCAGGAGATCAGACCACCTTACAGGTATGTTTATATCATTAATTTTTTTTTTTTTTTTTTTTTACCATATTTAATGAGGGTGATCCATCCAGCAATTGCTGATCATTAGGGACCCTCAGAGGTTCACAAGACAAACATTATACACAAGATGCTCTACATAAACAAAGTCTTATTACAAGTCTTTGGGAGTGGAGTTGTAATTTTGTCCTTAGAAAAAATCCAGACATGTGACGGGACTTGAACCCAGGATCCTTAGAGTGGTAGCCAAGCATCATAACCACCAAGCCACATCTCCACTCTAGATTTGAACTCGTCACTACGGACGAGTTAGGTTATCCGCAGCGCAGACGCCACGTGCACGTCATACGTTAGAATATGGCGCACAGAAAAACGATTATGCCATTGAAAAAAATGTTTGTGCGCTCTCTATTTTGTGTCACGTCAAAGTATATACAGTATACACTATATACTGTATACATACTACATACAGTTCAGAATAGGTGAAAATAAGTTAATGACGCTTTTGAACATGATGACGTCATCACAATTTTAAAAATGGTAAATCATGTGAAAGATAATTGATTGACCTAGGCAATATAGAGAAATGGGGGAAAATGGAATACGGATAAGTAGAGATGCGCTCTATTAAATGTGATGCGCTATGACGAAAGAGACAAAAATCCTACATTTTATATTGGAGTGGCCATACGATGACGTCACAATGTCCAGTTAGCCATATCAATGCATGATTCGATATCTACAACTCATCTACTTCCAGAATATGTAATTTCAAGAAAGTTCACAACGTAGTTTAGAATCTATGACTGTTTAAAAAAAGGCATAATTTTCACGAAATTTTGAACTTTTTCATAAAAAACGCGTGTGCAAATTGTCTAATTCTATGATTTTAAGTTAAAATTGTTTGAAAAGTTGATAAAACTACTAGAAAAGTTTGAAAAAACAAAAATCAAGCAAAAAAAATCTTTTTTTGCGCTACGTGCGCACGCGCGCGTGAAAAAATTGCGCACGCCTGGGAATTTATGAAATGCTCAAAATGACATGAAACGCGTAGAAAGTTGATTAGAAGTGATTTTTCGCATTTTGACATTTTAAACACGCGTGCATAACTTTCTGTGCAACCAGCTATTTTTAATCCATAGAATTTTTGCGCTTGATATTACTTAAATTTTCACCAAGTTTCAATACAAAATGACTTTTGGTTTTTAATCTATGATCAATCATTGAAATTCTTAAAATCGCGCATTACTTACGCTGCGCAACTCCAACATCGTCGAAAAGCTTGGCTGCACATCTACAGCTACAGGTCAATCTTAAGACAATCTTATGTTGGCCAGAATTAGAGATACACTCCCAACAAAATTCGTGGAAAGAAAGAAGAATAAAGAAAAAAAAAAAAAAGGGTCCGCCAAGTGCGGATAACCAATAATTTATAATAGCAACTATTATTATCTATATTATAATCTATTTATAGCATTTATATATATTCCTGCTTGATAGTTTTGCTATTTTTTCAAAGATGTAACAAAGTATTATGAAAAACAATTGCTTGAAGAAAAAAAGCCTTCTGTAAAAGAGGAATGTAAAGATATACCAAAAGCAATGAAGCATGACATTGGTAAGAAGATAATTGTATTATTTTTTAATATTGGATTTAAAATTCCAAAACAAACCATTATTACATTATGCTATTGAAGGTTTATGGCCATAACACAATTCCTAAGTGGGCATTATCATTTCCTCATTCATAATTACATGTAGTGACATGGACTACTTTGATTAGAGTTGTAGCTTATAAGGTGAGCGGCATAATTCATAGTCACTTTATAAGCATGAATTTGTGGCCTGATCTTTCTATGGTTCTGATTGTAGAATAAGTCAGTTTCCCCGCTTTTGACAGCTAAAATTACATTATTAATATTTTTTCAATGTGATATTTATGTTTGGCACACTATTAATAATATGTTTCATCGCTCCGGCGTTTGAAAATATCCTGGATCCACCCCTGTCTTTTGAGAAGGTGGATTCAGACTTCTCAAATCAACATCTATTTATAAAATTCTTTAAAAAAAACAATATACAAAGTATTATAAATACAATATATAGGGACACATTTTAGCGAAATGATTAAAATCAGATCCCAGTGGGTTTATCCATGTGTTTTAAATATTTGTTGATAGATGTATCAGAACACCTTAAAATGTTTCAAGAAATGCTTGACCAACTAAGACAGATAGCTGTACTAGAAACACAAGAGAAAGAAATGGAACATGAAAAAGTATCTGTTGAAGGTAAACATAGAATTATAATTAAGAACACATGTTTTCATCTTTGATGATTTAAGAGTGATAATATTACATGGTGATTTACACCCAATCAATCTTTATTTTGCATCATAACAAACATAACAGTTTTAGATGAAGGACATATGACAAAGTCAAAACCTGACAAAATATTGTACTATCTTTACAATAACAACATACAAAACAATTATTAAAAAATAAATAATTTAGCTGGGCTTTAAGACAAATTAATTTCAATAAATGCAATCAATTTATTTTATAATATAATAATTTGTTATTCATTTTTATGACAATAATATGCAATTACCAGATTGAATGCATTTTTGTAAGCAAAAAAAAAATAGTTTTAAATTAGTTTATATTTGAAGATTGGAAAAAATATAGATTCTATTGAACAGAAAAAACTGTTGCCCATAGATTTTAAACCTTTTTTAATGGAAAAGGAAGGAAACCGTCATAAACATTCATTATTTGTATAATACTACATTATTCTCATTTTAAATTGTATGTTTTTCTCCAAATATAGCATTCCATAGTCTTTTGTTGCAAAGATCATACCACAGTCCAAATATTTCTGAAACAAATTTCACTGATGACTTGTTTTGTTTTAAATCTTACTAGGAATTCGACATTTAAACTTTACATACATTAAAGAAGAATTTTCCCGCTGGTATGACAAGAGAGAATCGCTCAGTTCGCTTAAAACCTTGTATAAAGACCTTCTGCTTCCTCATATGCTAGACAAGGCATCTAGCACAATAGACCTGCTGGAATTCTTAATTGAATCTAATCATCTAACAAGCAAAGATTTCACATTGTTTTTCGACACCATCAATGCAACAGGAGAATTTGAATTAGTAAGAAAAATTAAAGAGGAAGTTATAACATTTCCAAATGTCGAGGAGATTTCCGTTTCAAAATTCAGTCGTCACAGACGCATGTTGGTAGAATTTGGAAATAAGCTGACAACAAAAAATGTTGAATCCATCAGTGATCTTGTTAATGAGGCACCAAAATCTTATAAAGATAAATGGGATCTGATTAATGATCTTGAAAACAGACAGATCATCAGTGAAGGAAAGATGCAACTATTTATCGAGAAATTAGGTATCTTGAAGCTTGGAGAACCTGAAGAAGTTCTAACAAAATGTATGCATATTTTATGTTTGTTTTCTTCAATAGGACTTTAAAATGATATCTTTTCATGACAGTTGGTAATTAGGATAATAATTTATTGTATTATTTTGCAATCAATATTTTATTCATTACTAGTTAATCAAACCAAAATATCTACAGTATTCCACATTTTACAAATTCTCTATTATAGATTTAAAAAAAATAGGAGAAATAATAAATTAAATCTATATTAATTATTAGTATTTAAAATCACTCCATACCATTTATTTAATAAACATTACATTTCAGTAATAACAACATTTTTGTGATTCTGTAAACATATTTGTGCTACAATTAATTATTTAAAAATCTTAATATTTTAAATTTAAATGTAGCAGATATGAATGATACATAAATTGTTTATAAAAATTGTCCTAATTTATCATCATTATCATTTCATATGTTTTAGATCCAGTTAAACCAAAGAAACCAAGAAAATCAAGAAAGAGTAAGTATACTGTAACCATAAGGTGTGTGAAAGTAAATTGTTCTTTTTAAATTAAACGTCTGTAGACTGGAAAATAACCAGAAGCAGCAATATACCTATTTCCCTTACTTTCCCTTACCTATGTTCTTGCCAGGGTATTTGAATCTTTTATTGTTAAGTGGATTCTTGAAGATATTAAGGGTAAATTAGATTCTCGTCAATTTGGTAGTAGGAAAAAGGCTTCCTCAACTCACTATCTTGTTAGTCTTATTGACTCTACACTCAAAGATGTTGAGAAGGGTAAATGTTATGTTAACCTATGTGCCACTGACTTTACTAAAGCTTTTGATCGTGTTGATCATAATGTTATTATTATAAAGTTGATTGAACTGGGTGTGAGGTCGTCCATAATTCCCATCGTCTGCAGCTTTCTCACTTCCCGTTCTCTCAACACCATGTTTGCTGGGATTTTGTCATCTTCAAAGTCACTGACTTGTGGTGTCCCACAGGGGACATTGCTTGGCCCTGTACTTTTCCTAGTACTTATTAACGATGCTTGTGTTGATTGCTGCAGACGATGGAAATATGTGGATGACCTCACCCTTGGGGAGGTCGTTCGCAAAGGTGATTTGCCTTCCATGCAATCCCTGTTAGATGATCTGAGTGTTTGGTGTTCATCCAATAATATGATACCCAAACCCTCCAAATGCCATATCTTGGTTGTCAATTTTCTTAAGGACAAGTCGGATGATATTATATCGCCTTCTTTTAGTCTGAGTAGTTCCATTTTACAAGTAGTTGATCACATGACGCTTCTTGGTGTAATCATTCAAAATGACCTGAAATGGGAACTTAACACTAATAATATTGTGTCTAGAGCTTCTAGACGTTTATTTTCCTTGTGCATTTTGAAGAAAGCAGGAATCTTAATTAATGATCTGTTGACTGTTTATATGGCGTATATAAGACCTATTTTAGAATATGCTGCCCCTGTTTGGCATGGCGCTATCACTAAGGACATGTCCAAGTCTATTGAAAAGGTACAAAAGAGAGCATTGCGTATCATGCTAGGTAACAACTATGTGTGCTATGATCATGCATTGTCTGTTACTGGTTTACCTACTCTTGTAGAGAGAAGAAACAAACTTGTGTTGTCTTTCGGGGAAGGCTTATTAAAATCCGAGCTGTTTAGAGAAATACTTCCCCCTCTTCATAAGCCAGCTCGGTCTCTCAGAGTCAACCGCTTTCTAGAAGTACCTCATTGTAAAACCAGCAGACTTAGGTCGTCTCCAGTTCCCACCATGGTGGATATAATTAATAGGCACCACTAGCTCTTTTTTAGATATGTAATAAGTGAATGTTTTAAGGTTTTTTATTCATGTATGTTTTTAATTGTATGGTACGATATCTAATTTTATTAAGATGTTTCTATTTTTATAGCAATTTTAACTAATTTTTAGTCATTTGTAATACATTTCATTTCAGTCCTTGACTGTCGTTTTGTAATATATTTTTATATACCGAATAAATAAAAAAAAAAAAAAAATATTCACCAACAATTAGTCAATCTAAATCTGAGCTTGAAAAACACTGGAAACACCATTTACTGAAACCTATGAGAAAATGGGAATAAAAGGGACATTTAAAGAATTAAAGAATTAATTTGTAGTATTTTCTTTTGTTTTATTAGATGAGTCAGAAGATCAAGTTGAAGCAAAGAAACCAAGAAAATCAAAAAAGAGTAAGACAGACAATAAATCATGTATTTTAATTTAAAATGAAAAACATGTAAACAAAAAATTGTTATATTTTTTAAATATACTTTTTATATAATAAATGAGTTTATATTTGATTTCTTTGAATAGAGACAACATTAAGAGACTATGTAAGAGAAATGTTTGTAGAGAAAAAATGTTCTGTTAAAACAGATTCTGAGAAATCACCAAAAGAAATGGATCTAATTAAAGGTAATTAAAAAATAGTAAATGTAACATTTATTGTTATTATTTATTGTTTAGAAATAATGGAAAATAAAATGTTTTTATTCATATTTTGGTTTTTATTAATAAAATATCATTTAATTACAGAATATAATTATAAATCCTATACATCTAAAAATACACTTTAAGAAGTGTGTGTTTATATTTTTTAAACCTATAATAGTTGTGCACATTTTACAGTTTTTGTATCTTTTACATTATTTCAAAATTGTCGTATATTAATTTATGCTGTGTATATCTTAAGCAATAAAGAAACTTTTAATATTGTAAAAGTTGACATGAATCCGGTAAATATATAAATTGCTACACACCCATTGTCTGGTTCCACCATGTCTTATTAATATAAAATGAATTCCTTTTACAGGTATTGATGATAGTGAGCCCTCAACTTCACATCAACAGCTACTAAGTCAAGATACAATGACAGATGAAGATGCTATAGATGAGATATGTAACTCTGTAAGACGATTTTTCACTTACATGAGAAGTAGTGGTATTAAGAGTTTAAAAACAGATCAGGATATCATAAAGATGATAAGTAGTAATAATGTAGTAGGAATATGGAAACGCAGAAAAAGGTGGTGGGAATGGATTCAACAGAAATCATCAGAAGACATTGGTAGAATGCTAGCTCATGTTTTGATTGCTGTAAAAGATGAAGAGTATGTGTTATCTAAAATCAGTCCATCATGTACTGATGATGTGGTGAAAGGTCTGTCTACTGAATGTAGTAAATACACTTTTAAATACAATATAGAAGCTTTTCAAAGCGATACACATTTGTTTACATCATTTTTAATTCATTTGTTGATTAATGCACCACAACTCAAAATGCTTCAATTACGTAGTTAACAGGTGTAACTATGAATGATACTGTTGGTGCACTATCAAAGAAAGGACTAGTGTTGGAATTAGAGAACCTTGATATCCATTCCAGCTATCTCAACGACATCACAGGTTCTTCATTTGGCACATTACTGGCTATTTATCCTAAACTGAAAACACTTAACATATGCTACTGCCATCTGTCAGGTGTTATCATAGATGCTATGGTGAGGGAATGTGTCAATAGGAACCTAGTGTTGGAATTAGATAGTCTTAATATCAGTTGGAATACACTCGGTGACATCACAGGTTCTGTACTTGGCACATTACTGGCTATTTCTCCTAAACTGAAAACACTTGCCATAAGCTACTGCAGTGTGTCAGGTGTTATCATAGATGCTATGGTGAGGGAATGTGTCAATAGGAACCTAGTGTTGGAATTAGATAATCTTGATATCCGTGGGAATACTCTCAGTGATGTCACAGGTTCTACACTTGCCACATTACTGGCTACTACTCCTAAACTGAAGACACTTAACATGTACAACTGCAGGCTGTCAGGTGTTATTATAGATGCTATGGTGAGGGAATGTGTCAATAGGAACCTAGTGTTGGAATTAGATAATCTTGATATCGGTGGGAATGCTCTCAGTGACATCACAGGTTCTTCATTTGGCACATTACTGGCTATTTCACCTAAACTGAAGACACTTAACATAAGCTATTGCAGACTGTCAGGTGTTGTCATAAATGCTATGGTGAGGGAATGTGTCAATAGGAACCTAGTGTTGGAATTAGATAATCTTGATATCCATGGGAATACTCTCAGTGACATCACAGGTTCTTCATTTGGCACATTACTGGCTATTTCGCCTAAACTGAAAACACTTGACATAGGCTGGTGCAGTCTGTCAGGTGTTACCATAGATGCTATGGTGAGGGAATGTGTCAATAGAAACCTAGTGTTGGAATTAGATAAGCTTGTTATCAGTGGGAATACTTTCAGTGACATCACAGGTTCTTCCCTTACCACATTACTGGCTATTTCTCCTAAACTGAAAAAGCTTCATATGCGTGGGTGTGAATTACCTAATGATATAGTGCAGAATATGAGGCAACACTTCCAGAGTATAAATGGTAAATTTTACTATTAACTGCTATACAGTAGTTATTAAAGTGCAGCTTAATTTGACATTCATTACAACTGCATGATACATGTACTACAGGCACTTGTTTGTTATCATAATCTTTGGTAATATAAATGTAAATTAAATCATGGTGAATATTGTATTTTAATACATGTCATATTATATATAAAATTGTTTATTTAATATTTGTAAACAATATATTATGTTTAAAATTCAATATTACCTTGGATTTAGTATATTAGTATCTTGACAATTGCTAATGCAACCTAATATATTGCACACATAGCATATCATTTGTAATATGTCAGAATTAAGATTTTGATACAGTCTATTTTGATATGCCAGTATTTTTATAATTTGATGAGTCATCTTGAATTTAATTGTAAGACATATTACGCCAAATTTTGTTTAAAATTGTTAGTTTCACAGGATTTGAATGGTAAGAAATAAATACAACCACTTTCAAGTACCCGTAATGTTCTTGCATGGATGCTATGTTAAAAGTGGGTGGTAGATGTGTAGTAGGGTGTGCAGAATGTGTGTATCTACACCCAGCACCATTAAACCCCTGAGTATCGTATGAATTGTATGCTAATATTAGTTATCTTTTTTATTTAAACAGATGGGATCAGAAGCAAAGAAGAAGAAGCTAAGCTGGCTTGACGCGCCGGATGATGTTTTCTTTCATGCCAATGAAACTACCAAGTGGGTATTTAACTTTATTAAGCTCTGTCCACATTATCAAACTAGTGTCATGTGCCCAAATATGGTAGTGATGTGACTTCATCATGTCAATATATGGGCACATCACATAAAGTTGATAGTGTAGACAGAGCTTTGTACCAGTCAGATATCTGACTGCCTAGAAACCATTAGCCAGTTTGCTAGTGTATACTAGTTTTCTCCAGACTGGTCTAAACTAGGAAACTTTGTGACACTTTTCATTGTTTGATTTTGCCAATAAAATGTTCCCAGTTCATAAGCTTTACTCCACTTGCATATATGGTTTGCTAAGTTTAACGAACTAACTGTGTTTTTGTAGACATCTGAGACAGCAAGTGTCAAATGCTACCCAGAAACGTGCAGCACGTCGTCCGTACAAGCTCATGAAAATAGCCGCCAAGCACACACCGCCCAAGATCGTGGCTGCGACAGGCATGCCAAGCCTTGCCAGCCAGGGAAAGCTTCACTCGCAAACTGGAGGTAAACCGCTAGTACCGTCAGCACCGATGAAGCTGTTGCCACCCGCTTCCAACCCTCTCAGCGCCATTGCGAGTAAACCTACCATTACGGGGATGGCAAAGATGCCGATGACAGGAGTCGCCAAGCTGCCCCCATCTGCTCCTGGTCCTGATGGTACTGTAAAAGCAGGCGAGCCAATCGTCATTAATTAAATAAACATGTCATGCTTTTTCAAACAGTTGGAATAATAATTGTGAAGGGACACGTAGACTTAGGCTTTTCCATGAATGCTCTTACATTCATAACTTATTTATGGTTTTAGATAATTTTGCAGGGGGGAGGTTGGAGGGTTGAACATTTTATTCAAATGATTGATTTAATCTGTATTATTTAAAACCTCAATAACATGCCATTACCTTCTCTAACATACACCCTCTGTTATTGTCAAGTTCGTAATCCGATTCATGCAGTCAGTCAGATAATAATATAAAAACAGAGGGTGTTAGGGTAGTTGTGAGAATTAAAGTAGAATCAGTGTTTGATCTGAACACATTAAAGAATTATGTGTTCAAGATTAAATTTTTGTACAATGAATTTTAGATGAACTACAAAATATGTTTCAGTATTTTCATTTAAAAAGATCTTCCTTTTAAATTGAATAACTTGCTTGTATAGTTGGTGTATATAAAGACACATTGTCTATACATTGTCTAACAACAACTCAGTGAAGCCATGAATCCTATTATTCTTTCATAGATGACATGATATTTAGACTAATTTTTGTTTCTGGTGTGAATGGGTTTGTGTGCATATCCAGAGTTTATATGCTTGCATTGGTTTGCTAAAGGCGGTTAACAAAGAAATACAGTATTTTAACGTCGCAACATTTGTTATTGATGCATAGATACACCTTACTACCCTCAGACTACACCTGTGCATTTATGCAAATTAGTCTACTTCTGTGCATTTATGCAAATTAGTCTACTTCTGTGCATTTATACAAATTAGGCTAAACCTGTGTATTTATGCAAAGTATTACAACTGCATTTATGAAAATTAGTCTAGTTCTGTGCATTTATGCAAATTAGGCTACACCTGTGCATTTACTGTATGCAGATTATGGCTTGTTCAATTCTCTTTTGTTTCTGCAATTCTACCTGTATATATTTAAATTTGATCCTATTATTAGCTTTTTATACCCAATAATTATCCTGTGTACCATATTTTGATCAATTATTATTTGCATCCCGTTCGTAATCACCGATACAGAATAGATGATAGATATTCATCTTATTCTCATCCGTTTTTATTTGTTTATATGAAACTTTGTTAAGAACCTTTCCCTTATTGCTGAATATGAAGCGACTCTCATAAATAAATTTAAACTGAATTAAATTGAGGCTGAGTTTCCTTGTTGCCGAGTTGTCTGGGGCCGAGATGGTTTGGGGCCATCTTGAACAGCTTCTGAACATAGGACCAAGGTTGTATTGTAGTAAAATATGTTATTTCAATCGCAATAGAAAATAGTGCCCTCACTTCAATGGCTATTGTATTTTCTGACAAGAAATACTGTGAAACATTTCTTATTGAGATCTTTATTTCCAATCTAGAAATACAAGATGATATGTTTGCATATGTTAAAGAAGAATTTTGCCAGTGGTATGATAAGAGAGATTCACTGAATTTGCTGAAAGCCTTGTACAAAGACCTGCTGCTTCCTCATATTTTATACAAGGCATCTAGCACAATAGACCTGCTGGAATTCTTAATTGAATTTAATCATCTGACAAGCCAGGATTTCACATTGTTTTATGACACCATCAATGCAACAGGAGAATTTGAATTAGTAAGAAAAATTCAAGAAGAAGTTGTAACATTCCCAAATGTCGAGGAGATTTCCGTTTCAAAATTCAGTCGTCACAGATGCATGTTGGTAGAATTTGGAAATAAGCTGACCACAAAAAATGTGGAATGCATCAGTGATCTTGTTAATGAGGCACCAACATCTTATGAAGATAAATGGGATCTGATTAATGATCTTGAAAACAGACAGATCATCAGTGAAGGAAAGATGCAACTATTTATCAACAGATTAAGTATCTTGAAGCTTGGAGAACCTGAAGAAGTTCTAACAAAATGTATGCATATTTTATGTTTGTTTTCTTCAATAGGACTTTAAAATGATATCTTTTCATGACAGTTGGTAATTAGGATAATAATTTATTATGTTATTATGATTTTATTTTATTCATTACTAGTTAATCAAACCAAAATATTTACAGTATTCCACATTTTACAAATTCGCTATTATAGATAAAAAAAAAAAAGGAGAAATAATTATTTTATTATTATCTATTTTAAGTAGTATCTCTAAAATCACTCCATACCATTTATTTAAAAAAATTACATTTCAGCACTATTTATTTTTTTATATCTTATGGTCTGTGAGAGCAATATCTGTCACTTTACATTGACAGATTACTAAAACAACAAACCTCATTTGTGATTCTGTAAACATATTTTGGCAATTAATGATTTAAAAATCTCAATATTTTAAATTTAAATATAGCAGATATGGATGATGCATACATTTTAATAAAAATGACCTAATTTATCATCATTATCATTTCACATGTTCTCATGTTTTAGATGCGTCAGAAGATTCAGTTAAAACAAAGAAACCAAGAAAATCAAGAAAGAGTAAGTATACTGTAACCATAAGGTGTGTAAAAGTGAATTGTTCTGGGAGCTGAGTCTTTTTAAATTAAATGTCTGTAAATTGGAAAATTACCAGAAGCAGCAATATATTCACCAACAATTAGTCAATCTAAACCTGAGCTTGAAAATCACTGGAAACACCATTTACTGAAACCTATGAGAAAATTGGAATAAAAGGGACATTTAAAGAATTAAAGTTAATTTGTAGTATTTTCTCTTGTTTTATTAGATGAGTCAGAAGATCAAGTTAAAGCAAAGAAACCAAGAAAATCAAAAAAGAGTAAGACTGACAATAAATCATGTATTTTAATTTTAAATGAAAAACATGTAAACAAAAAACTATTATATTTTTTAAATATACTTTTTATATAATACATAATTTTATATTCGATTTCTTTGATAGAGACAACATTAAGAGACTATGTAAGAGAAATGTTTGTAGAGAAAAAATGTTCTGTTAAAACAGATTCTGAGAAATCACCAAAAGAACTAATTAAAGATAATTAAAAAATAGTAAATGCAACATTTATTGTCATTATTTATTGTTTAGAAATAATGAAAAATAAAATGTTTTTATTAATATTTTGCTTTTTATTAATAAAATAACATTTAATTGCAGAATATAATTATAAATTTTATACATCTAAAAATACACTTTAAGAAGTGTGTGTTTATATTTTTTAAACCTATAACAGTTGTGCACATTTTACAGTTTTTGTTTCTTTTACATTATTTCAAAATTGTCATATATTAATTTATGCTGTGTATATCTTAAGCAATAAAGAAACTTTTAATATTGTAAAAGTTGACATGAATCCAGTAAATATATATCAAATTGCTGCACACCCATTGTCTGATTCACCCATTGTCTGATTCTACCATGTCTTATTAATATAAAATTAATTCCTTTTACAGGTATTGATGACAGTGAGCCCTCAACCTCACATCAACAGCTACCAAGTAAAGATACAATGACAGATGAACATGCTGTAGATGAGATATGTAACTCTGTAAGACGATTTTGCACTTACATGAGACGTGGTAAGAGCTTAAAAACAGATCAGGGTATCATAAAGATGATGAATAATCTGGAAATACAAAAATGGAAAAACAGGAATAGATGGAAATGGATTCGAAAGGAATCGTCAGAAGACATTGGTAGAATGCTAGCTCATGTTTTGATTGCTGTAAAAGATGAAAGGTTTGTGTTATCTAGAATCAGTCAATTATATATTGATGATGTGGTGAAAGGTCTGTCTATCGAATGTAGTAAATACACTTTTAAATACAATATAGAAGTATATGCAAGTTATGCAGATTTCTCTACATCATTTTTAATTCATTTGTTGATTAATGCACCACGACTCAAAATGCTTCAATTGAGTAATTTTTTCCCAGGTGTAACTATGAATTATACTGTTGGTGCACTATCAAAGAAAGGATTAGTGTTGGAATTGGAGAACCTTGATATCCATTCCAACTATCTTAATGATATCACAGGTTCTATACTTGGCACATTACTGGCTATTTCGCCTAAACTGAAAACACTTAACATGAGTGACTGCAGTCTGTCAGGTGTTACCATAGATGCTATGTTGAGGGAATGTGTCAATAGGAACCTAGTGTTTGAATTAGATAATCTTGATATCCATGATAATGATCTTAGTTATATCACAGGTTCTGTACTTGGCACATTACTGGCTACTACTCCTAAACTGAAAACACTTGACATAAGCTACTGCAGTCTGTCAGGTGTTATCATAGATGCTATGGTGAGAGAATGTGCCAATAGAAACCTAGTGTTGGAATTAGATAATCTTGATATCCAGGAGAATACTCTCAGTGATATCACAGGTTCTTCACTTGGCACATTACTGGCTATTTCGCCTAAACTGAAGACACTTAACATGTACAGCTGCAGGCTGTCAAGTGTTATTATAGATGCTATGGTGAGGGAATGTGTCAATAGGAACCTGGTGTTGGAATTAGATAGTCTTAATATCGGTGGGAATGCTCTCAGTGACATCACAGGTTCTTCATTTGGCACATTACTGGCTATTTCACCTAAACTGAAGACACTTAACATAAGGTATTGCAGACTGTCAGGTGTTGTCATAAATGCTATTGTGAGGGAATGTGTCAATAGGAACCTAGTGTTGGAATTAGATAATCTTGATATCCATGGGAATACTCTCAGTGACATCACAGGTTCTTCATTTGGCACATTACTGGCTATTTCGCCTAAACTGAAAATACTTAACATAGGCTGGTGCAGTCTGTCAGGTGTTATCATAGATGCCATGGTGAGGGAATGTGTCAATAGGAACCTAGTGTTGGAATTAGAGAATCTTAATGTCATTGTGAATATTCTCAGTGACATCACAGGTTCTTCACTTGGCACATTACTGGCTATTTCGCCTAAACTGAAAACACTTAACATGTACCACTGCAGGCTGTCGGGTGTTATCATAGATGCTATGGTGAGGGAATGTGTCAATAGAAACCTAGTGTTGGAATTAGATAAGCTTGTTATCAGTGAGAATACTCTCAGTGACATCACAGGTTCTTCCCTTACCACATTACTGGCTATTTCTCCTAAACTGAAAAAGCTTCATATGCGTGGGTGTCAATTACCTAATGATATAGTGCAGAATATGAGGCAACATTTCCAGAGTATAAATGGTAAATTTTACTATTAACTGCTATACAGTAGTTATTAAAGTGCAGCTTAATTTGACATTCATTACAACTGCATGATACATGTACTACAGGCACTTGTTTGTTATCATACATATCATGCATGATACATGTACTACAGGCACTTGTTTGTTATCATAATCTTTGGTAATATAAATGTAAATTAAATCATGGTGAATATTGTATTTTAATACATGTCATATTATATATAAAATTGTTTATTTAATATTTGTAAACAATATATTATGTTTAAAATTCAATATTACCTTGGATTTAGTATATTAGTATCTTAAGACAATTGCTAATGCAACCTAATATACTGCACACATAGCATATCATTTGTAATATGTCAGAATTAAGATTTTGATACAGTCTATTTTGATATGCCAGTATTTTTATAATTTGATGAGTCATCTTGAATTTAATTGTAAGACATATTACGCCAAATTTTGTTTAAAATTGTTAGTTTCACAGGATTTGAATGTTGCTATGAGGGGCTTTTCATCGTGATCATAATTCTTCAACTATTCTCTCAATTTTTATTCACTGAAAACTGTACAACCATTTAGTTTTTTAAATAGTTCTTTCCTTTTCTTGTGAATTATGTTTACAATATTTAATTGTTTCTAATTTTTATCTTTATAAATAAAGCTACATTCACACCAGAACAGAAGATGGCGCTGTTCATTTATTTTTATAATTTTCCATGAAGTTCTGTCTGCACCATCAAACTTTATGTGACAAAATGTGATGTGCCCATATATGGCATATCACTACCATATTTGAGCACATCACACTTTTTTTGTCAAACTAGTAGAGCTTTATGGAAAATTATATAAATTTGTTGTAAATGAAGTACAGTGGTTGTTACTGTGCATTTTCAGCCAATAGCATATACTTGTGTTAATTGGGGCAGGGGGGTTGTAAATGAAGTACAGGGTTGTTACTGTGCATTTTCAGTCAATAGCATATACTTGTGTTAATTGAGGCAGGGGGGTTGTAAATGAAGTACAGTGGTTGTTACTGTGCATTTTCAGTCAATAGCATATACTTGTGTTAATTGGGGCAGGGGGGTTGTAAATGAAGTACAGTGGTTGTTACTGTGCATTTTCAGTCAATAGCATATACTTGTGTTAATTGGGGCAGGGGGGTTGTAAATGAAGTACAGTGGTTGTTACTGTACATTTTCATTCAATAGCATATACTTGTGTTAATTGGGGCAGGGGGGTTGTAAATGAAGTACAGTGGTTGTTATTGTGCATTTTCAGTCAATAGCATATACTTGTGTTAATTGGGGCAGGGGGGTTGTAAATGAAGTACAGTGGGTGTTACTGTGCATTTTCAGTCAATAGCATATACTTGTGTTAATTGAGGCAGGGGGGTTGTAAATGAAGTACAGTGGTTGTTACTGTACATTTTCAGTCAATAGCATATACTTGTGTTAATTGAGGCAGGGGGGTTGTAAATGAAGTACAGTGGTTGTTACTGTGCATTTTCAGTCAATAGCATATACTTGTGTTAATTGGGGCAGGGGGGTTGTAAATGAAGTACAGTGGTTGTTACTGTGCATTTTCAGTCAATAGCATATACTTGTGTTAATTGGGGCAGGGGGGTTGTAAATGAAGTACAGTGGTTGTTACTGTACATTTTCAGTCAATAGCATATACTTGTGTTAATTGGGGTAGGGGGGTTGTAAATGAAGTACAGTGGTTGTTACTGTACATTTTCAGTAAATAGCATATACTTGTGTTAATTGGGGTAGGGGGGTTGTAAATGAAGTACAGTCGTTGTTACTGTACATTTTCAGTAAATAATAGCATATACTTGTGTTAATTGGGGCAGTGGGGTTGTAAATGAAGTACAGTGGTTGTTACTGTGTATTTTCAGTCAATAGCATATACTTGTGTTAATTGGGGTAGGGGGGTTGTAAATGAAGTACAGTCGTTGTTACTGTACATTTTCAGTAAATAATAGCATATACTTGTGTTAATTGGGGCAGGGGGGTTGTAAATGAAGTACAGTGGTTGTTACTGTGTATTTTCAGTCAATAGCATATACTTGTGTTAATTGGGGCAGGGGGTTGTAAATGATGGACATCTTATAATGTTGTTGATTCTTATTAAATACATGGATGATGGACATCTTATAATGTTGTTGATTCTATTAAATACATGGATGATGGACATCTTATAATGTTGTTGATTCTATTAAATACATGGATGATGGACATCTTATAATGTTGTTGATTCTATTAAATACATGGATGATGGACATCTTATAATGTTGTTGATTCTATTAAATACATGGATGATGGACATCTTATAATGTTGTTGATTCTTTTTAAATAATAATTTTAATGATGAAAAAAATGTGCAAATCTATTTCTGTATAAACTGATTTCTTAAAAATTCAAGAAATTACTGAACAAAAAATACTGAATGAAGAAATAATACCACAACCCAACTGTGCAACGTTCTATGAAGGTACAAATAATACAGTATTAATGAAATGATTTCTGCGTTATCTTTGGTTATGATTTGGCTGGATGGAAATTTTACTGTACCTTAGTTTGGGAGAGAAAGACCTTGTAATAGGCTTGTATTATTTACATAAACATAAAACGTAAAATACAAAACAATACAGAACTTAAAATCTATTGTAATGATGGATTGTCATTTTTATATTATGAAATATTTTGAAACAAAGGGTATGAATAATATTAACGTTTCTACATTTTCGTTAAATAATTTCATTTAGTAGGAAGGCCTACGTAAACCTTAAAGATAATATGATTTTGAATAACATAAACGATAGCAGAATTTAAATAACTAGATGGTACGCTCGCTTCGCTCGCGTACCATCTAGTTCGTGCCCACAGATGGTTCTCTCGCTTCGCTCGCGTACCATCTAGTTCGTGCCCACAGATGGTTCTCGAATATAAATACATAGTAATTTCAGCGTAAAAAAAATGGCGATTTCAAATGTACGTACGGCAGGACTATAAAACATTGTCGTTTACAGAAACAAATAGACACAATGATTTATGTAGTCAACCACAATTAGCACCTAGAAACTTGTCACAAAATGAGTTCAAATTTGTTATTTGGACTCATTTAAACAAACCCAATTTTGTATCTATTAGAGTTTAGTGTTTTGTATCTAACATTAGAGTTGAGCGGTGGGGGGATGAGGATAGGTACAAAGAGGAAATTTTTTTAAATATATTCTTTATATTAAATTATTCTTTATATTTCTTTATTATCCACTCAGTAACGAAATATTTTTTTATAGGCCCATAAATAATATACCACTAAATAGAGTAAAACATTTCCGATTTAATACTTTATTAAAACTGTCACTGTCTCATGGTCGATTGAAATAGTAAAGTACCTTTAAAGACCACTAATACGTTTATATTTTAATTATTAATTAATACAAATGTTGAGAAACAACTGACAGTATTAAAGTATTATATTATTATGTGTTTATAATCTAAAAGTAGGGGCTACCCACACTCACAGTGATAAAGTTTATTAGTATATTTGTTTATATTATATCTAACAGTACCAACACACTTTTGATTCAAATGGCGATCAAACGTGGTTAATACCTATTTGCAGTATTGTATAGCATTACAATACTATTTCTGTTTATTCTCCAAGGGTCTATAAATTTACCTACTTGTGTTAAACCATGGAGGTATGCAAGTATGGTTAAACCAAATAATTTGGAATGTTCCATTCATTGCAAATCAATACATTTGTATAAACGTATATTAAATCTATCAAAATAGTATTTTTTAAAGAAAATCGGCCTGTCTTCAACATTATGATGCTGTACTCGAGCTGTTCAACCGGTTTTCAGCCATTAAAAACAATTATCGTAGGAGGAGATAGGAAAATGCGAAGCATCCTCGTATTATCGTCTGCGGGTATTTTTCAAGACGGACATTCATTAGACAGTGTATACCACGATCGAAAAACACCCCTATTTGGGGCAAATCGTTGAACCTAAATTCGTTTTAATCGTCAAACAGTACCAACACACTTTTGATTCAAATGGCGATCAAACGTGGTTAATACCTATTTGCAGTATTGTATAGCATTACAATACTATTTCTGTTTATTCTCCAAGGGTCTATAAATTTACCTACTTGTGTTAAACCATGGAGGTATGCAAGTATGGTTAAACCAAATAATTTGGAATGTTCCATTCATTGCAAATCAATACATTTGTATAAACGTATATTAAATCTATCAAAATAGTATTTTTTAAAGAAAATCGGCCTGTCTTCAACATTATGATGCTGTACTCGAGCTGTTCAACCGGTTTTCAGCCATTAAAAACAATTATCGTAGGAGGAGATAGGAAAATGCGAAGCATCCTCGTATTATCGTCTGCGGGTATTTTTCAAGACGGACATTCATTAGACAGTGTATACCACGATCGAAAAACACCCCTATTTGGGGCAAATCGTTGAACCTAAATTCGTTTTAATCGTCAATAACTAATTATCGAACTCAATTTAATTAGTAAACAGGGTTACATCAGGCGGTTAAAATCAGTACCGAAAGTACGAACCAACTTTATATACCATCGAGTAAACATTCTAGAAGTAACGCGCGATTTACCGAATTTTGCCCTTACGTAAATGTATATATAGATAAAGTCTTATTTTCCTTTCCGATGAATTCTTATTTTCCTTCCCGGCAAACGTCACAGCTACAGAAGATACGATTGGGCAACATCAAGCAAGATGTTCAATGACGTCATTCCAGAAAAGGGAATTCCCATTTTCAGGGCTCTTTATACTACCACGACGCTGAAAACAGGACCGCCGCCAGCCATGTTGATTCAACTTGTTCTTTTCCAATAAATTCCGGAAGGTTTCCAAGTATGTACAACAGTATACTTTTAACATTGTAACAATTAATGTCCCCAACAATTAGCCTACTAGGCTAGGCCTGGCCCAAACTGTCAGAGAGTGGGCTACGAGTTGAACGAGAAGACATTCCTTCCAGGGCCAGGGTATTCAGCTGTACTCGGTGGAGACTTCCCATCGGCTGGAGGTAAATCTGTGCTGAGCTAGGCCTGGACCCTAAACTATTAATTAGTTACTAGGCCTCCTAGAGTACAAGGGCGCTAGTACTCTAGGAGGCCTATTTATATGAATGTAATTTTGTTTCATAGGATGTTGAAGCTAGATGCTGTGTACTGAATTAGTTTAGAAAAGTGATACAAAAATGAAATATTGAAATTATAGGCCTATTCATAATTAATAAAAGTCTGTCAGACTTTAAATTAAATTTAAAACCTGTCAGATATAAGTTATACAATAGGGTAAAGGGACAACAACCCTTCTAAAATAGATTTATATGCAAAATAAATTGATACATTGATGTAAAATGTAATAGTGATCCAAGGCAGTCAATTATTGTTTAAATTTAACTGTTTACCTTGTCTTTTATAAGCAAAATCATTATTGTCATAATTTTGTTGTTGTGCAAAAGTGAATATTAACTATAAAATGACACGATTGAAAGTTTGATTTTATTCATCTTTTTTATGTTTTTGTTTTGATATACTTTAATTAAAGATGTATTGACCCTTTGACTAATTCCAAAAAAATAAAAAATAAAAGATTTCGAAAAAAGGTGGGTCATTTTGAAGTATCATAATAGTTATTAACTATCACCAAAAATTTGTCGAAAAAAAAAATCATTTAACTGAAATACAGACGTTTTTTTGTTAAAAAAATAACTTTGACTTCCAGTCAAAGTTTTCGATCAAAACATATCCCATAATGAAACGCGCTTGTTTGGCTACTCTGTATGCATAATCATAAAACTTCCTCACGATCTGTGTGAAAATACCTTCTCAACCATGACGAGTTGTAAACAATCCTAATTAGCATATGCATAATGCGTACTCGTGGTTTGAAATCTTTGTTTACTTTCGCTCGCGACGATTTTCCAGACGAAATGTAATTAAACTAATTTACTTGTTAATTACGTAAACCTGTTGTTTTTGGCTGGAATTTTCGACTTAAAGTGAATAACTTTAATATTACTTTGATATGGCCATTTTAAATTTAGAATATTTTGACATTCATTTTTTTGTGTTTCAAGGGACAATACATCTTTAATGTTTATTAGTAGTAACACAATTTAGTTTTGTCATGTCCAGCAGTGTAAATGATAAATCTAAAAGATATTGAATACATTCAATCTGGTGAAATAACAATGTTATTGTATTCCTGTAGCATTTATTTTAGTTAAATGAATTTTAAGAAATAGTTCGTCATGCAAGACTGATTAAGGAAGTCATGTGACACATAGAAAGCTGCAAAATTCTAAGGTGTTGGCATTTTGCATAGCAACAACACCTTGTATTGTAATCAAGTTGAAGTCTTTAAAGGAAGTTAGAGAAGATACGTTAGATGAGATAATTTCTTGCTATAAATTGAGAAACGTTGCTGATAATTTACCAAATATTTGGGCAGTTGTTTGCTATCTGGAAAGAGAGTTACGTTTAGAAGATAAACCTGATAAAATAAAGCGGTTTGCAAAACTTGTTACGGAACAAGCAAGAAATATACTACTTGATAATGGTAATTACAATAAATATTGATCATTTATATTGAAGTTTTTTAAGTAATTGTAATATTGTGAGTCATTAAGACATGTTCATATTAAAATATCACTCTATTATCATGATACGTTTAGCACGATAAAGAGAAACCGTTCACATAGAATTCATATCATGATCTCTTTATGGTAATGGTATAAGTTGCATAAAAGCTGAGAGCCTATAAGGTTGCGCGCAATACTTACTCAAATGCTGATTGGTTGATTCTATCTTGTGAATTAATTAATCTTGTTAAACTAGGTTATTCATGTTTTGTCCAACATATGCTCAACTAGATCACGTTAAGGTGATTAAGCTGATCACGTAAAATTATGATCAATGGTAAACCTACAGTATTGAAATAAAAGAATAGGTTTTTTCTTGTAGAAATTTATTAAACCATTATAGTCTTAAATTAAATTTTTATATCTATAGTTTTAAATTGAATTTGTTACTGTAGCTTTTAACGATCCAATGAGAATTAATAAATTCCTAGCCTTGAAATTGGCCTGGAATATATTCTTCTGTCAAATATTAAAGGCATACAAATATAATGAGTGTAAACATGAGATAAAATTCATCTTGACAGAAAAGAATGTATAACCATATTTTTAAAAATAAATGTCAATGTTTTTCTTTCTGTTGTTTCTTGAAGGACCCCCAAACAACGATACTGTCCCGCTGGAGAAAAGTTCATGATACACAAATAAGCAAAAAACCTAAAATGAAACAAAAATGTCAGAAAGATAAATTCAAAGTAGTACAATGTTAATCATTTCTTTTTACATTATTGAACAAATTAACTGGTTTATTTATACTGTATAAACTTTTTTCCATAGAAAAAAAGCAATCTTTGAAGCGGCCATTAGACAGACTCGGTGAGGAAAGTGAAGGAAAGGAGACAGAGCCTGAGGAAGAGGTACAAGTTGTACAGAAAGGACGAAAGAGAAAAGGTAAATATTTTTAACGATGACCGATTAATAATTTTAATCTTATTATAGTACCGGCACCTAAGAAAATATAAATGAAAGGGGTTTTTAAATGAGAATTGGTAAAATGTATTTGTCACCAGCAAATTGCATGATTGTCCTTTGTGAATGCTTTATATTTATTGTTATGGATGAATGCACTTCTTAAAGCAATAGTGTTAATTAAGCAATAATAAACTTACTTTTCAGCCAAAAATTTGAATAAGATGGCAAAAATGAAGGATAATGAAATAAATGAAGAGCAACATGGGGACAGTGAAGGAGGTGGTGATGAGGAGCAAGAACTTTCTGAAATGGAAGAAGATGAGATGGAAGGGGTACAAGTTGTACAGAAAAGACGAAATGAAAAAGGTAAACCTGAAGTAGTATTAATTGTTCTTTTTTTGTAAATGTTTTGTTTTGTTTTTTTTTTTATTTTTCTCTTTTGCTACCGATATATTATGTCACCATGGTATTCTGAAATAACAAAATGAATGAATGAATTTATCAGAGGTAAAAGCATTAAATTCACCAGGAAATGTGAAATTTCAAACCCAATTTGAAAAACTTTCAGTTGAAGAACAGAAGGCAGAACTTGTTAAATCAGAAAATGGTGTGTTTGAACAATTATAAGGGTATTTGTATTGTCATTATAGTTCCAGTTTATTCAGATCTGATCTCAGCAAAAATGTTAAAGTATTATTTTGTAGTTGGTATGGAGATCTTTATGAAAACAGTCACTGAAAAAACAATCACACTTGTGGTTGAACCATCAGACACCACTGAGAATGTAAAAGCCAAGATCCAAGACAAAGAAGGAATTCCACCAGATCAGCAACTTTTAAACTATAATGGAAAGCTGCTTGAAGATGGCCAAACATTCCTGGATGATAGCATTAAAAAAGAGTTACACCTTTACCTCTTACCACCTATTCCAGGTGGTATGGGGATTTTTGTGGCAACAATCACTAGAAAAGAAGTCATCATACTTTATGTTAATCTATCAGACACCATTGAAAATGTAAAAGCAAAAATCCAAGACAAAGAGGGAGTTGACCAGATCAGCAACATCTTATCTTTGCTGGAAAGCAGCTTGAAGATGACCAAACACTAAAAAAACTACATCATTCAGCATACACTATCCTTCACTTGGTACCCCGTCTCTGAGGTTTTGGTATGCAGATCTTTGTGAACACATTCATACTTAATGTTGAACTATCAGACACCATTGAGAATGCGAAAAACATCCAGAACAATTCCACAAAATCAGCAACCTCTTTTCTTTGCTGAAAAGCAACTTTAAGATGACAAACAAACAACATCCAGAAAGAGAAATGAGCTTCACCAAGGAAATTTTTATAACTTGATTAAATTACTTATACATATTATTTTTAATGTGAAAAATAGACTAATAATTCTGCAGATATGATTGACAAAATCTTGGTTTTTAGTTTTACCAATGTAATTAGCATTCATTTAATGTGCAATCCATACCATTATATTTTAGGAGAGTTTCCGATTTCAATTTCAGTATAAATTTAATTCCACAATATAATATACATAATAATGTTAAACTAAGTTTGTTAACAAATAAAATTTCACATGAATACAATAAAAAGTAGTTCAGTTAGGTCATATAAGTCAGAAAGACAAAATTATATAAACCATAGATTATAGTATGCATAAACTAATAATGTATAAAAGAAGCTACTATTTCTATCTAATCACTTTTAATTTATCCAATCTTAACTGGTCTTTATGAAATATATATTTAACGTTCATCATATCTAGAAAGTAAATAGTTCTTGTATACTTATTTAAATTTTGAAGTTGTAGATGCAGTTTTAATATCTACATGGATTGAATTCCATAATTTAGCTCCTTGGTAATTAATAGAGTTCTTTATCAAATTATTTGTACATTAGGTATTAAAGGTAATCATTTGAATTGCATGTATTATGACTATGTAGTTTACCATGTTTCATAAAGTAGTTATTAAATGATTTTGGTTATTTTCATATTTGTACATAAACAAAGCAGATTACAAAATATTGATATCAAATGTATTTAATGTTTTAAATTTTTGGAAAAATGGTTTGGTATGGACTAGATAAGTTGATTTAGAACAGATACGAAGCACTTTTTTCTGTAATTTGAAGAGATGGTCCAACTTTGTAGTTTCCGTAGTAGTCCATGGGCATTGAAAAATGTTTATTTGTCCCATAACAAACAAATATGGAAGAACCATGGTATTATATAATGAAAAAAGAATATTTGTTGGTAAAATATATTGAAGTTTTCTCATTACTCCTATATTTCTTGAAACCTGATTAGAAATTTTAGTTAATTGCTGTTTCCAGTTAAATTGGGTGTCAATTGTGATTCCAAGAAAATTTGTATGTTTTTATTTAATTAAAAGATTATAAATTTTGTTTTTTAAATTATTATTATTCAATCTTCTGTCACTTGCAAAATATAAAAAATTAGTTTTATCAATATTCAACGATAGTTTATTAGCCTTGAACCAATCTGAGACACATGATAATTCCCTATTAAGTGTTTCAAAAAGTGTATTAATATTTTTATGGGATAAAAAAAATAATTGTATCATCAGCAAATAATATATAATTTAATAACTCAGAAGAGTTGGGATATCATTTACATAAATAAGAAAAAGTAGAGGACCTAAAGTAGATCCTTGTGGTACCCTGCAGTTTACAGGCAATAGACTAAAAAGCCACTCCGAGAGTGCATACCTCTGCCTACTGTAAAATTCTCCTACATAAGATTTCTCCGGAAAAATATATCACGGTTGGGGCGACTTTTTCTCATTCTCACAGATTTCCTCATCTTATCGTTTTAAATTAATTAATTAAATTTCAGTATATCACCGAGCGGTTTAGAATTAATATTCTATGTGTTTATATATATAAAAAGGTAAAGAGTCGCTATCCAATTGGGTTTGAACTATACAATGAAAGCCCAGTGGTCTAATGGTTAGGACATCTGCATATCAAGGAGGAGGTCCGGGTTTGAATCTCGGTTGGGGTGACTTTTTCTCATTCTCACAGGGTTCCTCATCTTATCGTTTCAAACAGACACATGCGGTTGATTACATAAATTAGAAGCATGTGAATTAAAATATGTAAACTGTCGATTTGATAATAATAGAAGAGGGAGTCCTCTGATGCCATAATGGTCAAGTTTATGTTTTAAAATGGTATGATTAATAGTGTCGAAGGCTTTCGATAAATCCATAAAGACTGCAACGGTGTGTTTATTTTCAGATTTAGCAGAGGAGATTTTTTTGCAGATATCTAGTTATGCTAGGTCAAAAGAGTTTCTAGATATGGATATTTATTTTTTTTAATTTATTGCTTGTTCTCTCAGAAAAACCAGAAAAAGCTAAACCAAAGAAGTTGCGCAACTATCAAATAAAATTGGCAAAACCTGTTATTAGTGGCCAAAATACAATCATCATATCACACAGGATCTGGAAAAACAGTGGTAGCTGTCCATTTTGTGAGAGAACACTTCAAAGAACAAGAAGCAAAGTTGAATGTTAAACCTAAAAAAGTCATATTCCTTGTAAACACAGTAAGAGTTTAAATTCTATATAATTACTTGCCAAAATGCTCAGTTTGTAGGAAGTGGCTATCGGCATGGTCAGCCATACCAATGGCATTATCAACCGTGCACATTTTGAGTGTTTAAATTAATCCTTAATCAGCTAGATAAATATTTATCAAAACAAAATGGTTAGACTCATAAAAGGAGTTGAACCCAGAAGACATATAGGTGCTGATCAATTAGACGATTATGGATTGTTAAATGTAAAATATCGAGTAAAGTTCTTGCAAATTAGCCAAGTGGTCTAATGGTTAGGACATCTGCATATCAAGCAGGAGGTCCGGGATTGAATCTCGGTTGGGGTGACTTTTTCTCATTCTCACAGGGTTCCTCATCTTATTGTTTCAAACAGACACATGCGGTTGATTACATAAATTAGAAGCATGTGAATCAAAATATGTAAACTGTTTTCTATCGATTTGATAATAATAGAAGAGGGAGTCCTCTGATGCCATAATGTTCAAGTTTATGTTTTAAAATGGTATGATTAATAGTGTCGAAGGCTTTCGATAAATCCATAAAGACTGCAACGGTGTGTTTATTTTCAGATTTAGCAGAGGAGATTTTTTTGCAGATATCTAGTAATGCTAGGTCAAGAGAGTTTCTAAATATGGATATTTATTTTTTTTAATTTATTGCTTGTTCTCTCAGAAAAACCAGAAAAAGCTAAACCAAAGAAGTTGCGCAACTATCAAATAAAGTTGGCAAAACCTGTTATTGGTGGCCAAAATACAATCATCATATCACACACAGGATCTGGAAAAACAGTGGTAGCTGTCCATTTTGTGAGAGAACACTTCAAAGAACAAGAAGCAAAGTTGAATGTTAAACCTAAAAAAGTCATATTCCTTGTAAACACAGTAAGAGTTTAAATTCTATATAATTACTTGCCAAAATTCTCAGTTTGTAGGAAGTGGCTATCGGCATGGTCAGCCATACCAATGGCATTATCAACCGTGCACATTTTGAGTGTTTAAATTAATCAGCTAGATAAATATTTGCTGTTTTTACAATTCTGATTTTGTATTTAAATATTTTTAGATTTCTTTGGTATCACAACAACACGACTTATTTAAAGAAGACATGCCAGAGTCAATGAGATTGACTCAACGGATTGGTGACAATGTGCAGCAGTTAGCTACAATGAAGAATGCGGTAGAAAATAACGACATCATATTCCTAACTGCACAGATGTTGGTGAACGCACTTGAGAAAAATGAACTCAAAATTGATGACTTTACGATGCTGGTATTTGATGAATGCCATCTCTGTCATGTAAGAACATTTCTATATTATTCGAAAAATAAGTTTCTAAGAGGTCAAAGTTCATTGTTAGTGAGAAAAACTTGCCATCAAAATGTATCATTGCTTAACATGTATTTTTATTTGTAGGGCCAGAATCCATACAACATAATAATGGCAAAGTATCGGCGAAGAAAGCTTAAAGATGAAGCAGCAACATTGCCACAGGTATGTATGAGCTCACAATTTTCTATTATAAAAAACTGAGAATGATTATGTTAACTAATGCTCTGTCTAGACTATCAAACTTTATGTGACAAAAAAATGTGATGTGCCTATATATAGATATGATGATGTCATATCGCTACCATATTTGAACATATCACTACCATATTTGGGCACATCACACTTTTTGTGTCAAACTAGTTTGATAGTGTAGACAGAGTATTAGGCATGATTATGATAACTTTAAGGCATGGGCCTTCTGATAATTAAATAATGTTTAAATTAGAGAGGTGCTGGAAAGATGTTTCTGTATACAAACAAAGTAATAGTACAATTGTTTTATTAGATTGTAGGTTTGACAGCAAACATAGGAACTGGAAAAGCATCCAGCCAGGAGAAATCTGATGAGTATGCTAAAAGTATATTCGCAAACCTTGATGCAGATGAGATTTCCATTCCAGATGAAAATGATGAAGAATACCATTTGAACGAGAATCCTCCAGAAGAAAGTAAGTAACTTTATGTGACAAACACGATGATGTCGCATCACCATACCATATTTGAGCACATCACACTTTTTTTGTCAAACTAGTTTGATATTGTAAACTACTGTATTAACCCCTAGCTTAAGGTAGCTTTCAATGGAGAGTACATTTGGTCCTTGTAGGATAGATTTGATTGACTAAACATTTGGATCATGTTAATTCTGAAAATTTGCAGCTGATATATTTTTTTTTTGTGAGTGTACTGTTTAAAAAGTTTAAGATATATCAGGACGAATTATATGTATATTCAGTATTACTTGTGGATGTCATATCATTACCATATTTGGGTAAATCACACTTTTGATAGTAGAAACTAGTACTGTAACACCTAGCTTAAGATAGCTCTAAATCTGAGGGTGTGGAATCTTCAAAGAACAGTTGTGCTGTATGATAGGCCAGCCTTTAATTTATTGTCATAACATTACAAAAACTTTAGATAAGCTGCTGACAGATTTATTTAAACTTAACTTTTTTGTTTTCAGTTGATCCAATAATGGTCAAGCCCCGGTCAGATGATGCTGACCCTTTTAAAACTGAAATAATGACCATCATGTCAGAAATTGAAAAGATTATGAGGAAGAGAGTGCATAAACAAGGTTGGTATCTTCATTTTAATACAAGATATGTTAAAAAAATGCTTCGTTGATTATACAACTTCCACATCCCTAAATAATATAAAATATATATAATTCTCCATTCACTTTTCTTCACATTCACTTGATTATATCCAGTCCTGGATTATACCCCTCCCAGCAATATATCTTAATGTACAGTTTTAAGTCCTTATCTGAGAAGATTTTTTCTACCACCAGAACAATGGTCGAGGAGTGCCTTGAAATTGTGCCGATTGTGTAGCTATGATTTGTGGTGCCCATGCTTTAACTGATCGGCCACTCGACTTCCTCTGTATAGTACAGTATGTGTCATTTCTGTACTATATTTCGTTTTTTTAGGTACCATGCCTGATTGGCTTGCAGACTTGTTCAATTTTACTAAGTCTGTCAAAGGCACTAGTTCTTATGAGCAAGGTGTAGAGAATTTCATATCTCATTCCCCAGAGTGTGTTAAATCAAATGATAGCCTGTTACGATTGCTGAGAACAGGTGGTGAACACCTGAGGGTATGTGTTATTAGATTAGAACATTCTAATTGCACTGTAACAAAAGTGCCAGCATCTACAGTAGTAACTAAAGTTCAAATTTATTGATATAATCAGTCTACCCCATCATACAATAAGACCTTAGATGCGTACATTCCTGATTCGCCACTAAAAGCTACTAACCAACTACTGTAACATGCACATGCTCACAAATCAATCTGCGTTGTGATAAACTTTGTGATTACGCCAACTCTAAAAATAAAATTTGCAGCCATTAGAAAATGAAATTATTCAGATTCTTCTTTTACATAAAAAATAATTGTAATTGATAAAAGTTTTTTTATTTAATGACATTTCAGAAATATAATGATTCACTTAAGGAGAATACAATTTGCCGAATTCAGGACGCCCTCCGGTTCATAAAAAAATTCATTGAGAAAGAGGAAAGCACCCGTTCAGATGGATTGAATGAGGATGATAAGCAGTTTATACGGCTCTTTAAAGGTAAATTAAAACAATAGTCCTAAATGATAACTTGAATGGGAATTTAAATGATTAGCAAAGGCTGCTCTAGGTCACATAGCACTCTAAAAAAAAAATATCAACATTTTTACCTAAAAGAATTTAAGGATCGTTCCAAATAATACATGACACATTATACATAATCAATCATTCAATAGGAAGGATATAGGTTTGTTATAATGGAAATTATTTTGTTATAGTTAATACTCATTATCAAAAGTACCTACAGTATAATGTCTTTTAACAGATAGAGAAGAGAAGTTGCAATATGTGAGCGGAGAGAAAAAATTTGAAAACCCCTTACTATCGAAATTTGAAGATGTGCTTATTGGGGAATATAAAACAAATACTGAGGCACACGCAATCACTTTCTGTACCAAACGTATTACTGTTGACGCAATGTATAGCTGGATAAAGGAGAACGAGAGACTTTCATTTCTTAAGCCAGAAAAGATTTCAAGCGGTAGGTATTAATTAATTAAACTCCAAACCTTCTGCAATTTTGGAGAAAGTAAAGTCCAGTTTTTCCCCTTAAGTCATTTAACCGCATTCCTCTTCTTTCTAGATTAGATTACCAAAATGTTTGAAATATATATAATTGTAGTAACATACTCCGATTATCATTGTATGATGTATAAATAATATAAGTAGGTGTCATATTATTGATGTTGTGATTCTCTGTGATTAGAGAAGGATGCTTTAGTCCACGTCCGCCTTATTATTAGCCAATCAAAATCGTGTAAATTTCGGAGGGAAAATGTTATCCTCCTCTGAAGCCTAAAATTTGCATATCTTGTATAAAAGTAGAATGTAATAGTTAGTAAACGGAGAAGAGAGAATAAGGTCAGAGTAGATAAACGAGAAGAGAGAATAAGATCAGAGTAGATAAACGGAAAGATGATAGAGAATATAATAAGGCTTGACTGGTAGTGGTAGAAAGATGTATTAATCGAATTACAAGGAATAAAAGTTCTAGTTGAGTTAATTATACTTTTTGTATGAGTTATTATTCAGTGACAGCTGTGTACGTCGCGTGGAAATATATACGCCCGAGAAAGCTCGGAACGACAGCTGTGTACGTCGAGTGGATATACGCCTGAGAAAGCTCGGAACCAACTAAAAGATAAATTCACTACATGGTGGCAGCGGTGAAAATTTTTGTTTACATGATTTAAGTATCAAGAAGAAGAAGAAGAAGTGACAGTGCCTACTCTACGGGCCTGTTAAATCAGTAACCAAAAAGTTAAATGGTTACGAAGATCTGGATTCCTGACAGTTTTTATACCGTGCGTTGTTTGGATATTACAACGAAGAAGAAGTACTGTTGAGCTCAAGGTACCTACTCAAGACTGCTGGATATTCATCGGAGATACTGTATATATTCACCGAGGTCTGAAAGAAGAAGACTGAAGTAACAGAAGGAAGCCCAGTAAATTTTGAGAAGATTTGCAAAGCTGACTTTGTAAACTATTTTTATTTCGAAAGTAAATTTTTGTACGGAGCGAACTTGGAACGTTGTTTGTGACTTTGAAGTAAATTAATGTCTTATATTGTATTGCATTTAAAAATTTATGTGGATTTCATATTAATCAAGGTAATACAAATACTTTTATAACATATTTTGTATACATGAGTTTACATATTTCATTAGTAAAATTGTTATTAGCATGACAACTTTAAGATCGGGTAAAAATATAGATAAGACTATGTCAGACAAAGATACTAGGGAAGATATGGTTGACCAAGAAGAGGTTGACCAAGTCAATGAAATATATGATACAATGGCTAGGGATATTGATATGCCCGAAATACCCGGCGGTATGCCTAAAGATATGATGCTCGAATATTTTCGAATGAAGTTCGAGGCCGAAAACAAAAAGTTAGAATTACAATACCAACAAGACCAATTAAGATTAGAAGCAGATATAGAGCAAAGAAAAATTGAATCACAAGAAAGAGTGAAAATGATGGAATTAGAAAATAGGTCTAGCTACAGTAATGCTAGGAATATAGTAGATGAAATGAAGGTAAAGGTTCCTACTTTGAAGGAATCAGATGATATTGATATATATTTTAGAACATTTGAACACTTGGCAGAAGCCACAGGTTGGGATAAAAATACGTGGTCCGCTAGGTTAGCACCTGAACTGTCTGGTAAAGCTAGGACAGCATATGCATCCTTAACCGTAAAAGAATGTGTAGATTATGATACCTTAAAGAAGGCAATCTTAGAAAAGTATGATGTGTCCGCTGAGACCTACAGATTTAAATTTAGAAATTCAAACAGAGTTAAAGATATGTCCATCAGGGAATGGCTGAATGAGCTCTCCCATTATTTAAAATGTTGGATGAAATGTGCTAATGTAAAAGAAGATGATGCTGCAGGCATTATTGAAATGATTATAATGGAACAGGCACTTGATAAAATGCCTGAAGATCTGAGGCTTTATCTTAGAGATAAACAAGTAAATAAGAGCTATGATATGGCTATGATAGCCGATGATTATATAGCTAATAGAGGTGGCCGTGGCTATTGGAATGCCGTAAATTCTGAAAATAAGCCTACGTATTATAAGGGCCAAGAAAATAGTAAGTTAGACAGTAAATGGCAAGGCCCCTTCACTGTTACAAAAAAGGTCAATGATGTAAATTATGAAATATACATAGGAGGTAGAAGAAAAGAAAAACAAATTCTACATGTTAATATGTTAAAGAGATGGTATGATAAAGTAGAAATAAGTAAAGATGGTTATTATGTAGTAACAAATGTTCAGTCGATAGAAGAAGTAGACTTAAATGAAACAGTCCATGACAATGAGTTAGATAGTGAAATAGACATAGGATTGTCTTATCATCAATCTCAAACATGGAGAGATGTTAACGTTAGTAGTAATTTAAATGATACACAAACTAAACAATTAACAGAATTGTTAAAGTACCAACAGAATGTATTCTCGGATGTACCAGGTAGAACTCACTTAGTGACACATGAAATTAAGACTAATGGTGAAATGCCTATAAGGCATAGGGCATATAGAACGCCCCAAGCATTAAAGGGTAAATTGAAAGAAGAATTAGATAGTATGTTGGCTATGGGTATAATAGAACCTACTGTTAGTGCCTATGCTGCACCTATTATTGCCCTGAAGAAAGGCCAGAATCAAATTAGAATGGTGACAGATTTTAGATCACTAAATAAGACTACACAATTTGACCCTTATGTTATGCCTCGCATAGACGAAATGTTGGATGAGGTATCATCCGCAATATACATAACTACGTTAGATCTAACTAAAGGATTTTACCAGGTGCCTCTGGATCCTAAGACCAAAGACAAATCAGCATTTATTACACAATTTGGACAGTATTGTTATAATGTACTTCCATTTGGTATGCAAAATAGCTCTAGTACTTTCCAAAGATTAATGGATAAGGTATTACAAGGTACTGAGGGATATGCTAAGGCATATATAGATGACATATGTATTTATAGTCAAACTTGGAAAGATCATATTTTTCATTTGAATGATGTATTAGAAAGATTAAGTAGTGCTGGATTGACAGCAAAGCCTTTGAAATGTAAAATTGCCTATGCACAGGTAGAATTTCTGGGGCATAAGATTGGTAATGGAGAAATTAGACCCATGATTGATAAGGTTGAGGCTGTGGAAAAGTTCCCCAGACCTTTGTCTAAGAAACAAGTCCGATCATTTCTCGGATTAACTGGCTATTACAGAAAATTTGTACAGAACTATGCCGATATTGCTAAGCCATTGATTGATTTAACTTTAAAGAGTAAAAGTAATACCGTTAAGTGGAATGAACAATGTGAAAATGCCTTTGTAACTTTAAAGAAACGACTTACTGATGATAATGTATTAAAAGCCCCAAATTTTGATAAGATGTTTATATTGCAAACCGATGCCTCAAATTATGGCATAGGTGCAGTACTGAGCCAAATAGATGGTGAGGGTAATGATTATCCCATTGTGTACTTAAGTAGAAAGTTATCTGTACATGAGCAGAGATATTCTGTGCCAGAAAAAGAGTGCCTCTCTATTGTTTGGGCTATCAATAAACTTAAGTATTATCTGTATGGTTGTGAATTTCAAGTTCATACTGACCACCAGGCATTGAGATGGATGGACTCAATGAAGGGTGCCAATGTTAGACTTATGAGATGGGCTCTGTTTTTACAAGGATATAAATTTAAAGTTATGTACAAGAAAGGATCATTAAATGGAAATGCAGATGGATTAAGTCGTGCATAAATAATATTATAGAGGTGTTATTTGTAGATAGTTTATAGTAAAATGGTTTTAAATGTTAAAATTTTTGGAAAGATTGACACAATCTTTTTCCCAAACAGGGGAATGTCATATTATTGATGTTGTGATTCTCTGTGATTAGAGAAGGATGCTTTAGTCCACGTCCGCCTTATTATTAGCCAATCAAAATCGTGTAAATTTCGGAGGGAAAATGTTATCCTCCTCTGAAGCCTAAAATTTGCATATCTTGTATAAAAGTAGAATGTAATAGTTAGTAAACGGAGAAGAGAGAATAAGGTCAGAGTAGATAAACGAGAAGAGAGAATAAGATCAGAGTAGATAAACGGAAAGATGATAGAGAATATAATAAGGCTTGACTGGTAGTGGTAAAAAGATGTATTAATCGAATTACAAGGAATAAAAGTTCTAGTTGAGTTAATTATACTTTTTGTATGAGTTATTATTCAGTGACAGCTGTGTACGTCGCGTGGAAATATATACGCCCGAGAAAGCTCGGAACGACAGCTGTGTACGTCGAGTGGATATACGCCTGAGAAAGCTCGGAACCAACTAAAAGATAAATTCACTACAGTAGGCCTAAGCTATCCATCTCACTATGATATATACTAACACAAAGACACAGTACACCATCAAAATTGATTAGTTGAATTTAAAATGAAATTAGACATATGATATAATATGTATAAATATTGTATAACTCTACTGTATCACATCTCAACTAAAGTTGAACGTCTTATAATTAACACCAGATAAACTTTCTTCAGCAGTACTATTGATGGAATGCTAGTTACCCATACTGTATGATTTTAACACTAATCCTTCTGGAGAATTCCTTATGAAATGAGACTACAGTACATTTGACACTTTTATTGTTTCTTACTTTTAGTAGTTTGTATAATAAAATCTAATATTTACAGAAATGTCCCAATTCGATCAGAATACTGTCCTTAAAAATTTCAAGGAAAACAGATGCAACATTCTTGTTGGAACAAACGTTGTTGAAGAGGGCATTGATGTTCCAGCTTGCAACTTGGTTTTCCGCTACAACTACATGAGCAGTGATGTTGGAAGGACTCAAGCTAAAGGTACATACTGTACTTCTAGTATTGATTTTCGTAAACAGTTTTTTTTTTTATTTTGGGAAAGCTTTTATTTGTCGCTAAGTCTCTGTCTGCACTATCAAACTTTATGTGACAACAAAATATAATGTGCCCATATATGGATATGATGATGTCATATCACTACCATATTTGTGCATATCACTACCATATTTGTGCATATCACTACTACATTGGGCACATCACACTTGTTTGTCAAACTAGTTTGATAGTGTAGACAGAGCTTAAGAATCAAGGACTCAGACATGCAATAATGTAAGTGATCCACTTCTACAAAAAGTAAAACAGTATTTACAAAAGGTATTATTTCTAAGCTTCCCTACCTACAAATCTGATTACGTTCTTCTCAATTATTTTTATGTAGGGAGAGGTCGTAAAAAAAACAGCAAATTCTACATGATTGCTTCCACGGAGTTTAACTTCGAGGAGCGTGACCAAGAAAACAAAATCCGCCACCAATTTATGACAAAGAGTGTACGCACACTTTCAAAATTACCTAAAGATCAACTAAAGAAAGAGTTGCTGGCGCTGCAGACTATTGATCTACGTGAACGATTAATGTCTGAAAAAAAGGAAAGGGAGCATACAACCTACAACATAAGAGGACAGAAACTAGATACAAACTTCTTTGTGGTAAATGTTCAGAATTCGCTTGTTATTCAACAGATGTCAAAGTATTTAATGACTCTAACCATCTCATTGTCAACCAAGAATTCTATGAAAAAATGTGTACACAAAAACACCCAAAGCCAAAGGTTATAGGCGATGATATCTACAAAAACGGGAAAGTTGCATGCAAAAAATGCAGCCATGATTGGGGTGTTATTGTCACTATTAGTAGTATGAATTTTGCAGTTATAAAAATTGTAAGTTTCGTGTTAGAGAAATGCGCAGATAGAAAGAGAAAAACTGTTAAAAAGTGGAAAGAATCTCCATTTAAAGTTGAGCCATTGGATATAAATAATTTCAAACAACAAAATCCTGACTGGAGCATAGACATAGATTACAAACAGTAACTACAGAATACATTAATGTACATCTACACATAGACATTCACATTCAAACAACAAAATCCAGACTGGAGCATACACCTAGATTACAAACAGTAGCTACAGAATAACATTAATGTACATCTACACATAGACATTCACATTCAAACAACAAAATCCTGACTGGAGCATAGACCTAGATTACAAACAGTAGCTACAGAATAACATTAATGTACATCTACACATAGACATTCACATTCAAACAACAAAATCCTGACTGGAGCATAGACCTATATTACAAACAGTAGCTACAGAATAACATTAATGTACATCTACACATAGACATTCACATTCAAACAACAAAATCCTGACTGGAGCATAGACCTAGATTACAAACAGTAGCTACAGAATAACATTAATGTACACATAGACATTCACATTCAAACAACAAAATCCTGACTGGAGCATAGACCTATATTACAAACAGTAGCTACAGAATACATTAATGTACACATAGACATTCACATTCAAACAACAAAATCCTGACTGGAGCATAGACCTAGATTACAAACAGTAGCTACAGAATAACATTAATGTACATCTACACATAGACATGCACATTCAAACAACAAAATCCTGACTGGAGCATAGACATAGATTACAAACAGTAACTACAGAATACATTAATGTACATCAACACATAGACATGCACATTCAAACAACAAAATCCTGACTGGAGCATAGACATAGATTACAAACAGTAGCTACAGAATACATTAATGTACATCTACACATAGACATTCACATTCAAACAACAAAATCCTGACTGGAGCATAGACATAGATTACAAACAGTAGCTACAGAATAACATTAATGTACATCAACACATAGACATTCACATTCAAACAACAAAATCCTGACTGGAGCATAGACCTAGATTACAAACAGTAGCTACAGAATACATTAATGTACACATAGACATTCACATTCAAACAACAAAATCCTGACTGGAGCATACACCTAGATTACAAACAGTAGCTACAGAATACATTAATGTACACATAGACATTCACATTCAAACAACAAAATCCTGACTGGAGCATAGACCTAGATTACAAACAGTAGCTACAGAATAACATTAATGTACATCTACACATAGACATTCACATTCAAACAACAAAATCCTGACTGGAGCATAGACCTATATTACAAACAGTAGCTACAGAATAACATTAATGTACATCTACACATAGACATTCACATTCAAACAACAAAATCCTGACTGGAGCATAGACCTAGATTACAAACAGTAGCTACAGAATAACATTAATGTACACATAGACATTCACATTCAAACAACAAAATCCTGACTGGAGCATAGACCTATATTACAAACAGTAGCTACAGAATACATTAATGTACACATAGACATTCACATTCAAACAACAAAATCCTGACTGAAGCATAGACCTAGATTACAAACAGTAGCTACAGAATAACATTAATGTACATCTACACATAGACATTCACATTCAAACAACAAAATCCTGACTGGAGCATAGAACTAGATTACAAACAGTAGCTACAGAATAACATTAATGTACATCTACACATAGACATTCACATTCAAACAACAAAATCCTGACTGGAGCATAGACCTAGATTACAAACAGTAGCTACAGAATACATTAATGTACATCTACACATAGACATGCACATTCAAACAACAAAATCCTGATTGGAGCATAGACCTAGATTACAAACAGTAGCTACAGAATAACATTAATGTACATCTACACATAGATATATACATTTTATGTATTAAATTAGCAGTTTGTGAGTAAATTAATTAAATATATTATTTAATTTTGACAATAATATAAAACAGAAAATCTTTTGAATTGTTAATTTTCCTCAGTTTTCATAAACTGAGGAACTAAACAGTGAATACACATTTAACATGTTTTGTTATCCAATCGAGTTTGAACCCAGTGGTCTAATGGTTAGAACATCTGCATATCAAGCAGAAGGTTCCGTGTTCGAGTCTGGGTTGAGGCGACGCTTTCTCATTCTCACAGATTTCCTCATCTTTATTGTTTCAAATTAATTAATTAAATTTCAGTATATCACCAGGTGGTTTAGAATTAATGCTCTATGCCTGATGTGTTTATATTATATATAAGTATATATATTGTGCAATTTTGAATGGAGAGGTACAGAAAATATAAAATTTACTCTGTGTTAAGTTAATAAAATATATAAAATTTATAATCCAAAGTTGGATATCTGATTTTGTACACTTTGCACCACATAATGTTAGATATTGATTGAAATTGATCTACTATCTTTTACTGTATGTTAAATAAAATATACTCAGTGTCAAGCATGCCATGTTTGTTTACCACTTTATAGTTGTGTAATGATATAATAATATATATAATAGTATACCTCCAAATTACCTTGAACTAGTACTATTATCGTTTAGTCCCTCCTGATCATTCTTGAAACTCTTCAGACCAGATTTTTTCTAACCCAGATTTTATATGGAAGAAGCGCAAACAACATTTTGATGAAGTGAGTTCCAATCCTCAACTGCTCTTGATGTAAAAAATGTCTCTTTGTTTCTACTTTGTTTTTGCAAGTTACTGTACTAAATGTTCAGGGACAAGCGAGTACAGAAGTCGGGATAAAACATTTTGCAAGAGAGGTAGAGGTATAAAATAATTTCTCAATGTTCAGACATTCCAATTACGTAAAAAGATTTCTGTTGAATACAGCGCCCAAAAAATGTTTTGACTGTAGGACTAATAATATTTTAATGTGATTATAAACTACAGAAGATACGATTGGGGGCACCATCAAGCAAGATGTTCAATGACGTCATTCCAGAAAGGGGAATTCCCATTTCCAGGGCTTTTTTATTACCACGACGCTGACCTGGTAGTGGTGAAACGAGAAACACACGAGGAAAACAGGACCGCCGCCATGTAATACAACTTGTTCTTTTCCAATACTTTCCGGAAGGTTTTCAGGTATGTACAGTAGTGTACTTTTAAACTTGTAATAAATATGTCCCTAAAATTGAATACTAGCCTACTTATAGGCCTGTTACCAGTTTAGGCTGAGCACAGTGATTTACGTCTTATTATCTAGCCGGTGGGAAGTCTCCACAGAGTAGGCTACAAATTCCAAATTTGTTCAGCTCGTGGCCCACTGGCCCTAGGTAGTAATAGTGTATTTACTTGTACACGTTAGTTAAATTAATTTTGTTTTATCTTCAAAATCAATCAATGATCACCTATAAGTCGTCTAGTTATTTATTTTAATTACAATAAATTATTTAATTGTGGACCATCCTCATAAAATATTGTTGAAATAAATACATTTTTTTCTATAATTATTTAATGTTTGTGTACTGTATTTATATGAATGTAATTTTGTTTCATGGAATGTTCAAGCAAGATGCTGTGTACTACGGGGCGCCGTATGGGACATTGCTAATTTTGTCGAAATATTACAATTTTGTCTACACATAATTAATTTTGTCAACACAAAATTCTTTTTGTATTGACAAAATTCATTTTGTGTTGACAAAATTTATTCTGTGTGGACAAAATTAATTTTGTCTTGACAAAATTCATTTTGTCTCGACAAAATTAATTCTGTTAAAACAAAATTCATTCTGTAACGACAAAATTCATTTTGTGGCGACAAAATTAATTCTGTGTGGACAAAATTATTTCTGTGTAGACAAAAATAATTCTGTGTGGACAAAATTCATTTTGTGGTGACAAAATGTATTCTGTGTAGACAAAATTTATTCTGTGTAGACAAAATTCATTTTGTGTAGACAAAATTAATTCTGTGTGGACAAAATTATTTCTGTGTAGACAAAAATAATTCTGTGTGGACAAAATTCATTTTGTGGTGACAAAATGTATTCTGTGTAGACAAAATTTATTCTGTGTAGACAAAATTCATTCTGTGTAGACAAAATTCATTCTGTGTAGACAAAATTCATTTTGTTGCAACAAAATTCATTTTGTCGCGACAAAATGAATTTTGTTAGCCGAGCCTACTCAAGCGTGGGTCAAAACGTTTTAACATTTAAATTAGAAGGCGGGGTTGTTATTGGAAACTCGAAGATTGACAGTTATAGGCCTACGATCAAAAACCTAACTTTGATAGCCCCTTATTATTACTTGCAAGTATACCTGCCCAAGGACGGGTTTCAAAATGTTATTTAAAACATTCCCAGTACAATTCTGATCACTTTGATACCAATCATTACCCACATAAGTCTAGTATCTCCGTAATACTCACCCACCCCTACACTTCCTAACACCAGGGAGTTGTAATTACAACTCCCTGCACTCGGGTGACTTTTTGAAGTACAGTATATTGTTTAAAACCTTCCAAGGGTTAGGTTTGTTGATACGTATTACACGTGCACCATTTGTGTGGACGCGACGTGTATTAGCATTATTTTGTAAAACCCAGCAAACGCAAACTTACCTTCTACAAAAATTCTATCTCGATTTATTTATGTGGTCTGTATTAAATTTAAAATATGTTTTGTTACAAATATGTAAATTTTGTATCTGTATATGTTTATATGATTCTATATTTAAATTAACTGTTTTTAGTTTTTCTATCTAGTTAGGTTTTATATTTACTTTTGTTTTTAGTTGCGTGAAAGCGTCGGTCCGGTATCACTTTGCGTTTTATCGCGTTTTCTGTACTCTTTGAACTGCACGCGGTTGGCCTTGTTTGCTATAGGCCTATGCTTTTGAAAGAAAAATGGTAAAGCACTTTCTTTACCTCGACTCACGAATCAAACGATTTAAATTGAAAACAGATTCCGATGCGGTTGTTTGAATATAATAATGTTAAAAATGCTAGATATAAATGTTATGTTTCTATGCTTATTTTACAACTTCATGGTTGATTTTATTTATTATACATTGCTAATTGCAAATAATTGTTTATAGGTTTACATTGTTCTTTGTACTTTTAATGTACGTATTCAGTCTTTGGCTGGCTTGATAAGATTGATGTTAAATAAAAATGCATTTTCCACTAATAAAATATGGAGTTGTATCGAGAGAGTATCGTAATTTCGGGCAGAATGGTTTTCGGTCTGGAAAGGTCATTATTACAATGTCTGGGGTGTTGATATTTATACTTTATATTTTATATTTTTATATTTTATTCAGTCAAAACCAACAGCGATAAATACCGCCACTAACAGGTTTGAAACATAAAACAATACAACATCAAAAACGGTTAACAATAAAATACAGATAAAATATATATATATATATATATATATAAAACATAGATCGGCATGCCATAAACAATTTCAATTAATCAAACAGGTTATGCAGGCTGTTCAAGAAGTGAACACATAATCGTCCTCTTAAAATAACCAAGTCTATCATTAAAAATATCGATATGATTGCTATTTAGATTATTAAATGTATAAGGTAGTCTATGAAAAAGTCCCCTCTTAGTACAGTCGACACGGCTAAAAGGAATATGCAATAAATGTCTATTTCGTGTACGACCAGGAACATTTAAACTAAATAGTGAAATTAATGAACAGTCATATTTAGAATTTAAAATATTATATAGAAAAACCATATCAGATATCGTTCGACGATTGCTGACAGAATCAATGGAAAAGGCAAAATTAACACAGTTATAAGACAGGAATCGTACAAACTTCCATTGAACAGTGTCGATTCGACGGGCCTGACATGGAGAAATTGAATTGAAAATTACGGAACAATATTCAAGGTGAGGACGTATAATAGATTTGTATAAAGATAAAAGTGCCCTGCCGCCGTTCATAAACCTACAATTTCTCCATATTTATACATCGAATGTTCGAATCGAATCGAATAGCCACATTATTGAAGCTTTACCTGAAGAGGTCCTTGACAACTTGCCTAATCTTGGAGAAGCCCAGACCCTCAGTCAAACCAGAATGGTTTTCGGTCTGGAAAGGTCATTATTACACTGTCTGGGGGGTGTTGATATTTATACATGGAATGTTTTATGGGCAATCAGTCCTGTAACCTAGCCAATGTAGGCTACCTGGCCTACTTACTACTGTAGGTTAGAGGTTATTAGGTTTCGCAGGGTGGATGACTGTTATAATAAAACTAACGTGAGTAATCTTTTGTAGTCAGTTCTGTAAATGTTTTTTTTTTTCTTCAAATAACGGACAGCTTTCAGCATCATTATTTCTGCAATGATTATTATTATCTTAAAGATTGTCCCCTGAAAAAATGTTTTTTTTTTAAATCTTTTTGTTGAATATGTTATTTTAATGTCACATAATAGTTATTCACTTTCACAAAAAATTGGGTCTGAAAAAAAATTATTTACCTGAAAAACTGTAATTTAAAGCAAAAAATGGTCAAATTGTCTGGAAGCCAATGAGTTTTTGGGTAATTTAACTGTTTATTTTGTCTTTTTATAGGTGAAATAATTTTTTTCCCCGTTCTTTTTTCTTAAAGTGAACAACTTCATTAAAACTGTATAATGGCCTATTCAAAGTCATGATTTTGGGAGACAATACATCTTTAATTTTAAAATAAAGTATATACATTTTATAAGATTAATAAATAATATTTTAAACGACAAAATATTATATAGCCCCATTACTACAATTTTACTTAAGTAATAAGCAGGGCTCTAATGAAAACCATTTTCCGATTTTTTAATATAGAATACATTATAATAATAATTATTACTGACGACGTAGATATTAAATTGTCAAAGTATGAATACTGATCATATCTGATATTTTCAGGGGTCCCTGATATTATAAAATAGATTAATATGATAGCAATAGAGACGGAGGCATGCTTAACCATAATAACTGAACCAATAACAAATGTCAAAGATTCGCGCGCTGTCAGCTTCACCACCCGAAAGGGGACAAATTGCCATTCAACTTTTCTAGACCAGAATTTTCCGTAGATTACGAATATGGAAGGTAATCGATCAGGATAGGAAGCGTTTTCGAGATATAAGGGGTCAAAGTTCAAAATTGACCAATATAAAAACATGCTATATCTCTGGAAATTCTGGACGTAGTGAGATAATTTTGGTGTCAAATTGTTCACAATGTATATGTTTATACGTGCCATAATGCAACATTTTTTTCAAAAAGTGACTGAAACACCTATTTTTCTGTAATTTTAACCTTTGACCTGTTGTTCTCATCTAAATAATGACATGGCATAGAGATTTCTAACGGCAAATTGTTTATAATAGATATTTTTATTCAATCTAATAGATTATACTGTTTGAAAAATACAAGTGTGATTATTGCATTGAAATCCTGTACATAAGAGCCTATCAGGGCGGATTTAATTCAAAGAGGTGTGGAAGGGGAATAATACTATTACTATACAGTACAATGTCTTTCTTTTGAGCAATTTCAATCAGGTATCCATGTATCTCCAATAAACGGAATGTACGGCTCATAGAGAATTCAGAAGTTACCCTTGGTTCATTTTGGCAAATCCATATGGGTTCCTTTTAAAAGGATTGAGGGTGCACAGACAGGCTTTTCCCATGGCTTAATAATGGAACCTACAGTTTTAGTTACCCGATATATTTCTAACACAGTAACTTATGTAGCCAAATGCATTGATCCGATACAGGAGCCAAATGTAGAACTACATTCATACAGTAGAGAACCACAGAAGGGTCTAAATAGATGACCTGCTGTTGTTTCATTTTAGGCAAAATCCAAATCGGTTCCTTAAGGATCGAGCAGCTTTATTCCATGTGCCTGTCTATATAAACCCACAGTGTCACCCATTATATTTCCATTATGGGGCTTAATGTCCATACATGGAGGACCGGCCCTTGGGTTAATTTGGACAAATCCATAAGTGTTCCTTATGGATCGAGAGTGCACGGGCAGCTTTATTCCATGGTTCTGCCTGTCTATATAAACCTACAGTGTCACCCATTATATTTCCATTATGGGGCTTAATGTCCATGGAGGACCGGCCCTTGGGTTAATTTGGGCAAATCCATAAATTATTCTTAAGGATCGAGAGTGCACAGGCAGCTTAATTCATGGGCCACGCCTGTCTATAAGAACTCACAGTGTCACCCCTTATATTTCCATTATGGAGCTTAATGTCCATCCATGGAGAACGACCGGCCCTTGGGTTAATTTGGGCAAATGCATAAAATGTATTCCTTATGGATGATCGAGGGTGCACAGGGATATTTATTATATCTCTATGAACCCACATTTTCACCACACATACATTATTTCCAATATAGGGTCTCTTGTAGCCCCACATAGAGAACCCCGAAATTTCCATGAAGGATCGGCCCTTGGGTTCATTTGGGCAAATCCATAAATGTTATTTAAAGATTGAGGGTGCACAATATTAATTTCTAATACAGGGCCTTTAGTAGAAGCACACCACATAGAGATCCCAAAAGGGTCCTTAGAGGGTTCATTCGGGCAAATCCATATGGTTTATTTTAGAATCCTTTGTATCCTTCCTGTATGGGCCAAACTATATAAAAATTGTGGTCTGTCTGTGTAGTGAGTTGTGGATTGAGTTTGGCCACCTGGATCTGCCTATGCCCTATCCTGTACGAATTGGTATTCTCTGGTTCTGATGAATAGTTTATTTTCCAAAAACGAATATTGTAGCCCTAATAAATGCAACTGTTTAGTGGCAAATCATTGAAGGTCAGCGCAGCATTTTAACATCATAACTAAACATTTTAATCGTCATAATAATAATTATATTATTTATTTTACAGTATTATATTAATACATTAAAAATAATGCGCACTAGAAAAAATATAAAAATACCATAACTTCACTGATCAAATAACGTGATTACCTTTATGAACATCGATCTCATAGTTTGATTAAATTTGCATTATTTAGTACCGTATATCATTTGTTAAAATGTTGACCTTTGACCCATGTGAACTTGTGTAATGATAAATGTGCTCTTTTGATTGTGTATGATTGATAGATGTCTTAACAGAATGATAAAACATAACATTTTGTCTTAAATGTTAGTTTTTATTTGGTTTTAAATGCAAATTGTGTGATTGGTCAATATTGACATTTGACCTTTAATTGCAAAGTATTTGTTTTATAAGGCGACTGAATAACACCATACAATACCTATAACCATACAGATGTATTAAAAGACCAAATTGAACTTTAATAAATTGGTTATAATACATATGTATATAATACATTGTTATAATTGGTCAATTTTGAACTTTGACCCCTTATCTCTTCCTATTTGCTTCCTATCCTGATCGAAGTCTGATTTGATTAAAAACAGTATTATAATGAAATAACATAACTTTACTAATCAAATAATTTGATTACTTGTAAAACCATCAATAGTTTGGACAGCTTTGCATTTATTTGTTAACTAATACGCGTATTAAAATGTTGACCTTTGACCTTATGTCAAGTGATGAAATTTACCTTATGTCAACTGATGAAATGATGTATTCGCTCTTTTACATTGCGTATGATTGATTAACAGGATGAGAAAACATCCAATTTTTATTAAATATTAGTTTTTATTTGGTTTTATAGGTACGTTCTATGATTGGTCAATATTGACATTTGACCCTTAATCACAAAGGATTTTTTTTCCATAAGGTAATTGAATAGACACTTATAATCATAAAAATGTAATAAAAGACCAAATTGTGCTTCAATAAATTTGTTATAATACATATACATAATACATTGTTGTAATTCAGTAAATTTTGAACTTTGACCCCTTATATCTCGAAAACGCTTCCTATCCTGATCGATTACCTTCCATATTCGTAATCTACGGAAAATTCTAGTCTAGAAAAGTTGGATGGCAATTTATCCCCTTTCGGGTGGTGATTCCCCCTTTCGGGTGGTGATTCCCCCTTTCGGGTGGTGATTCCCCCTTTCGGGTGGTGATTCCCCCTCCTGCCACCGGACTAGTAGTAGTAGTACCAAAACAGTACCATATTCCTGTACATTATAGCCTTGATTTCAAAACCCTTCCCACTTTTAATATAAATTAATCAATGGTAGAATTAAGTAGAATGGGAAACATGCATATGAAATTTAACAGTACACATAATTTCAATTCACGAAAAAAAACCAAAAAAACGTAAAAGAAGTGTTAAATCTGAAATTTGGTGTCTACTTCGATCAAATTAATTTTTAAAATTAGATGCCTTTTTAAACTTCATATTTGTAAACAAATCAGACACATAGAACTTTTTAAAGTACTAAAATACAATTAAATAGCAATACAAACAATTCAACGTATGGTGTACATAGCCTAGAATTTGACGGCTTTGTATGAATTGAATTTGTCGAAACCTAAACGAGGATCAAAGTCTGTTACAATAACCTATCTTGGCAAGCGAGATCAGTTCTGTTGTTTAAAGCCTAAACGCAAATCAAAGTCTGTTATGATAGCCTATCTTGGCAAGCGAGATCAGTTCTGTTGTTCGAAGCCTAAACGCAAATCAAAGTCTGTTATGATAGCCTCTCTTGGGAAACGAGCTTTAGCGCCCAGTTGTTTGATTGCCTTGGTTTTACATAGGACTCCAAAGATTAAAACCGAGGCAGTCAATTATTGGTTAAATTTAACTGTTTATCTTGTATTTTTATAAGCAAAATCATTATTGTCATAATTTTTTTGTTGGTCAAAAGTGAATATTAACTATAAAATGACACGATTGAAAGTTTGATTTGATTCATCTTGATTTTTTATGTTTTTTGTTTTGATATACTTTAATTAATGTTTAGTAGTAGTAACACAATTTAGTTTTATCATGTCCAGCAGTGTAAAATAAATCCAGAAGTATATGGAATACATACAATCTGGTGAAATAACAATGTTATGTAGTCCTGTACTACTGTAGCATTTATTTTCACGCTGCTGCTCTAGCCCGCTACGTCACACGAGATGACTCATTCATTAGATGAAATCAAGCAGCTTTATACTACACTTTGACATTTTTGTTAAAATGGAAACTCCACTATAATTTATTGGTACCACCTGTTGAATCCAAAAACGGCTGAGAAAAGAGTCTAATGACAAATCCCAAAGCATTCTGGTATTTATGAGTCCCATGATATAATTCTCTGTCAGATAATCATTGAATTGATTGATTGATTGAAATCAAAACAGTCCATTGAAGTTTTTGTTTGTAATAGGATACTTGAAGTATCTAGGCGTGATGAAGTGACCCCCAGACTTGACCTTAGCAATAACAATAAGCAAGCAGCGTTTTTTGTAAGAAATATTCTTGTTTATGTTAGTTATTGTAGAAGCCATTGCTTCTAGTTTAATTAATATTGGGCAAAATATTTGGTTTTCTGTGGCAACCTATTATAATATGATCTATGAGGAGGTTGCATGGTAACATGCCTTTTTTGTGTGAAAAGGAAAGAAGACAGGATTTAAGAAGTTAGTTGGAGATTATAAGAGATAAATAGAGAGAGATTTTAGAAAGTTTTTGTATAAATTACTGAACCATAAGCCAGGGAAAGTTTACAGAATTCGGTAAGCTCAATTCTCTTATCGAATATAGTCATTTTGTTGTGTTATTTGAGATGTTATTTATGGCTGGTACTTTTGGTAGGCTAGGCCTAGATAACTTTGTTTTAACTTTCAGGGACCATCTCATATAGTCCAGTCAAAAATCACCCTCACCATGGTATAAGAACGTACCCTAATAAAATTTCATCCGTAGGTTCTATGTATATAGGTAATAACATTTCTTGATGTTGCGTCTTGCAAAACTTGGGATTTTACGAGAAAATTAGACTTTAAACCCAATTTATAACCGCCTCATGTCGTATTATTGTGTACAGCGAATGCGACGAAGCGTGACTGAAATTACGAGACGCTGTCAGTGTTAGCGCCCGTTAAAAAATACATTAACAAAGCTAAAAACCTACAAAATTAATAGTTTATACAATAATTTTAATATAGTTTACAATAAATTGTATAATAAAATACATAACTTATAAAGAAAACCCAAGTATAAACTAAAATATTTACAATACAAATATGTGTTTAAAAATGTACAAATCAAAATGGCCTTCCATAAAATAAAGTGCGCCCTCACGCGTCACACTTTTGACTGGACTAATAAGTGAGATATACCTGTTGCTTCTATGAAAGCATAACAGTTTATATGCTTGTTTTTTGGTTAAATTGTTGTTTGAATAGCTAATATTTATGCTCATATTATAATAGTAATGTTAATACTGGACACCAATTATGCATTATTATAGAAGACTGTATTAATTGCGGTTGTTGCTGATGGATCAATGTTAATATTATCATTCTGTCAATTGTTTAAATAGGTCATGTTAAACCAGTTTTAAATTAAGAACCAAGAACTTTATAAATAATAGCTAACCATACTATTATGTCATTTTTTATTGTTTCACAGTTAATCAACTCTATCACGGTATTGGTAAATAAAGACTTAAAGGAAGCATATAACCGTGTGATATTTCGATTCTCGACTCATATATTTCTCTGGACCCTCGACAGTAATTGTTATAATGGCAAACTATTTTTGAAATTTAAGTTAAATTTTCCAAAAATAGTTTGCCATGCAAGACTTATGTGACATAAATTCTAAGGTGTTAGGATTTTGAATAGCAACAACACCTTGTATTGTAATCAAGTTGAAGTCTTTGGTAGAGCAGCGTTGTGTAATGTGCTAGAAGCATTGATTATTGGCACTTGGAAATTGAAACGTTGCTAACATAATATGTAACATGAATTATATACTCACGCAGGTAGTTTTTAATATACTGTAGAATCAGTGAGCAAAGTGAATAGATTTTAGGGTTTTTCGTAGTAATTTATTGATGGACTGAGATAAGGCGGTATAAAATAAACTTTGTTTACACCTCCATAGTTGACTATTGTAGTTAACAATACAACAACACCAACAAATTCTAAAACAGGAAACAATACAAATGATAGCGTTTTCAGATATTTCTTGAAGAGGTATTGGTATAGCTTATTTCTTAATACTGGGCCTCTTGAAAAAATAATTTAATAGTACCATATAAGATAGGAGAAGTTTCTTAAAACAGTTACACACATACATATACACGCTACAGTTTTAGTAACTTGGAAAACAAGTCGATCTTACCCACGATTCTGTATTGGTTGAAGTTTTTTGGTATTGCTACTGGATAGAGACTGGGTGACAGAATTTTAAGTTGCAACAGGTCTAGATCCATACTGCTACTACTGTACTACAATGCTTAATTTATTTATTAATTTTTCAGTGTAAAAATGTATAGAAGATAATATTTGTTATTTTGCAGGAAAATGGCATTTCATGAAAGGAATGATGAGTTTGATGACTTGAAGGCTGAACTTGGTAAACACTATAAAGGTGAAAAGTATGATATGTTGAAATTCTGCCTTTTGAATATCCTCCCTCACGGAGATATTAAACCAAACTTTATAGCAAACGATATATTTAATACACTTGAAGAAAATGGTGTTATCTCAACTGATAATGTTTGCCTTTTATTAGACATAGCAAAACTTTTAAAGTTACAGAACGCTGTTGATCTTGTAAGTCAGTATATGAAAGACCATGGTATTCCAAATACTAATACACAAATGTTGTCGCCTTACCGAAAACGACTGTTCAAGGCATTAAAGGAAGTTAGAGAAGATACGTTAGATGAGATAATTTCTTGCTATAAATTGAGAAACGTTGCCGATAATTTACCAAATATTTGGGCAGTTGTTTATTATCTGGAAAGAGAGTTACGTTTAGAAGATGAAAAAAAAATAAAGCGCTTTGCAAAACTTCTTCCGGAAAAAGCAAGAAATTTACTACTTGATAATGGTAATTATTTTCAATTTATTTCTACATTGCTATGGAAAATATGAACATTTAAAAAAAAAAATTTTTTTTTGCAATGATCCCCGGCCAATATCAAGCAAAAATTCAGCGCAGCTTCCTCTTTATAACTTACACCACTACTATATGCATACATTATGCAGTTGAGGCCTAATGGCCAAAACAACCCCATGAATAATCTGCAGATGGTCATGTTGTTATTGTTGACTTGTAAATTTGTTTTTAAAAACATTTTTAATAAAATAAAAAAAATTTGTTCAAAGGTGCAGAAATTAAGCTAAAGATCAAATTTAATCAAGAAGAAGTAGATGGAGACTTGGTTGTAGAAGTTAATAAATATTGCAAGGATATGTTCACAAAACTAAGTGAACATTTCAAAAATGTGAATCCCTCTCTCAGTTTAAGCAACTTGATAACTGCAGTGAATCCAAATACGTCGCTAGTGTTTTCTCTAGCTTCAGATAGTCGATCTGCCTTATCCAAATTAAAAGACATACAGTTGAATGGACAGCTTATTAAAAATTTAGCACAAATATTTGTTATCGAAAGTCAGCAAAACTTTGTAGAAAACTGGGAGACAATCATTAATGAGGAACTACAAGGTAATATTTGTTTATTAAAATGAAAAATAAATAAAGTAATACAGAATTTTATACATCAAGTCGTAAATATTGAGAAAAACTGTTTTAATTTGTTTTCTTGTATTATAAATGAAAAAAGTATATATATTGTTAATTAGTTAATGTAATGTTAATAATGTTATCTTTTAAGGTGTGCAATTATTATTGATGAAGAACCTATCATCAATTGATGACAAGGAACGCCCACATGCTCTGGAGGTCTTCTTTACCAACATGGAAAAACAAAATAAAGCAGTTATTGGACGTCACTGTGATAGTATTATGAAAACTCTTACTACCTACTTTAAGAGTATTCATTTATATTTCACACACGTAGGAACAGGATCTTTAGTGTTATATTTAACTGCGTATGACTCTGAAGCATTAGAAAACCTCTGGGAAGCGTATTGCAATAAAACGCTACAAAGAGATTTGGCAAAAATAGTAGCAGAGGAATTCCAGCAAGAATTTCAACACCAATTGCTTGGTGTTAAAATTGAAGAACAGGATTTAAAATCTGCAATGACAAAGATAAAGGAAATAGGTGAGAAATTATTTTGCTTTAATTTTTTTTAATTGAAATTGAACATTTTATACGAGTAAGAATGACTCAACCATGTAAACAGGGTATTTGTTAATATTATAGCAATGACAATATATTTTTTTAGGGCGGATCCAAGAGGAAGGCCCTAAATTGTACAGGTGCCCTTTTTTACACAACAACAAAAACAAAAATAGAAATTTTCCACTTTGTCAATCCTGGGCGGTCTTTTAAGATATAAATGAAATTTACAGCCCCAACCATGGTGGGCTGGTTGTGGAGACTTATAATTTTGTTTCATATATCAAAGTATAATCCAATTTCCAGTAGTGGCCGTTTCTTGTTTTATTTATTTTTTTATTTATTTTATTCAATCGAAACCAACAGCGATAATTACCGCCACTAACAGGTTTGATACAAACAAAGCCAGGACTGTTTAAAGCACCTTGATTGGTCCTGACATTGATCAAGGGCTTCTCTCGTCCAGTGCCCACCTTGACCAGAGGTCTGAGACAGATACTAGATGCAGGGGCTGCCATAAGAGTCAGCAGTGCTGATTTCAAATGCCTAACGGGACCCCAGCTCCGTATACAGAACCCGCTATTCCCAGATGGTTGGACGCCCTCTTGAAAATGTCTAGATTCACCCAGTTTTTAACAGTGGCTAACTTTGATTTGGATTGTACTGTGTTGCTGTATACTTTATCAATGCTGTGTATTGAAGAGAATTTGTGGGTTTTTTAAAAGTATTATTGGCAATAAATTCATAGCTATTTGATGTTAAAACAACTATATTTTACAGATAAGGTTGGAATATCAGAAGAATTTAAGAGGTCTTTAAGTCCACAGCTAGGTAAGTTGTATTCTTTGTGGGCAATAAGGTTGATTTTCAAACAAAACTCCAGATCTTACAATTATACTTATTAATGTCTAATGTTCACTTATCCCATAGCCTATGAGACTAATTGAAAAAACGTCAACATCTCTTACAACAATTTTAAACAACCTGAAAATTATTAGGCTATAGCTCTCAGAAGAGCGATTATTGTCCAGAGAATTTTTTGTTTAATCATTTTTTGTTGGTGGCAGATCTCTAAAACGGCGAAAGCAGTTATGTTGTAACTTAGCCAGCAGATGCACGTATATATGTAGTTGTTTGTGCACGTAACTTTGATTTAATGAAAATATGGTCGCGTAGATATTTTTAAATACCACTTGACACACGTATACTGTATGTCAAGGGTCATCTTCCTATATCATCAGAAACATTTTGAACATTGGTATTTTCGCTCAAAATAAATTTCTAAACTTTCTACACGTTTCAGGTCATTTTAAATGATATAAACAGATGATAAAAATAAAAGTGCGACTATAGTCTGCATTAGGTATAATAGGCGGTTTATGAAACCAATTTGACATTTGGTGATCATCATGGTACACAATGACTGGATTATTCAAAAACTTTGACTAATGTACTGGCATGTTGAAAGTTACGCTATATAAAATGAGTTTATTGTATGATGAGTGGTTGTGCTGTGGTGCTCTTGGGTAATGTTTGTGTTAGGAGACCATTTTACAATGATGCCTGGCAGGGTTTATTACCAGTTCTGTCATGGATATAATTTACATTGAATATTTTTCTATTGATATCTTACATAATAAAGTATGCATACAGTACTGTGCAACTAAATATTTAAAATGTCAGTGATTACAATATTTCAATTTTTTCTTTTGAAATTATTATTAGTTCACATCTTATCAAAGCAAGGTACTTTAAATAGTTATAGACAATGTCAATTGAGAGCATGATTTTAACGGAAGAAGCCAAATATTTCATAGTTGTTCTTTTTCTGAAAACAAATACGTTGAAATAATTTTTACTACAACTTTTCTTTTCAATCTAGGATTACGAGATTATATTTTTACCTACATTAAAGCAGAATTTTCTCGCTGGTATGACAAGAAGGATTTACTCAGTTTGCTGAAAACCTTGTACAAAGACCTTCTGCTCCCTCATATGCTAGAAAAGGCATCTAGCACAAGAGACCTGCTGGAATTCTTAATTGAATCTAATCATCTGACGAGCAAAGATCTCACATTGTTTTTCGACACCATCAATGCTACAGGAGAATTTGAATTAGTAAGAAAAATTCAAGAGGAAGTTGTAACTTTCCCAAATGTCGAGGAGATTTCGGTTTCAAAATTCAGTCGTCACAGATGCGTGTTGGTAGAATTTGGAAATAAGCTGACCACAAAAAATGTGGAATCCATCAGTGATCTTGTTAATGAGGCACCAACATCTTATGAAGATAAATGGTGTCTGATTAATGATCTTGAAAACAGACAGATCATCAGTGAAGGAAAGATGCAACTATTTATCGAGAAATTGGGTATCTTGAAGCTTGGAGAACCTGAAGAAGGTCTATCAAAATGTATGCATATTTTATGTAATGGCAGTTTGAATTAGGATAATAATTTATTATATTATAATGCAATCAATATTTTATTCATTACTAGTTAATCAAACCAAAATATCTAAAGCATTCCACATTTTACAAATTCTTTATTATACATAAGATAAAAAAAAGGAGAAATAATTAAGTAAAATCTATTAATTAGTATTTAAAACCACTCCATACTATTTATTTAAAAAAACATTACATTTCAGCACCATTTATTGTTTGATATCTCATGGCATGTGAGAGCAATATCTGTCACTCGGTTAGTGCAATAGAAGACCTACTATATAGTTATTAATTTCGTTTTTGAGCAATCCTGTCTCTTCCTGGTTTTGTGTGATGTCTTCTTGTTCATGTCCATGTTTTTTTATATTGTATTTTTATGAGACAAAATAAATGAAATGAAAAAAAAAACTTACAATGAGAGATTTCTAAAACAACAAACCTCATTGTTTGTGATCCTGTAAACATATTTGTGCTACAATCAATGATTTAAAAATTGTAATATTTTAAATTTAAATATAGAAGATATGGATAATACATCATTTCACATTTTCTCTTGTTTTTTAATAGGTGAAGAAGAAGATCCATTTAAAGCAAAGAGGTCAGACGATTCAAAGAAACCAAGAAAATCAAGAAAGAGTAAGTATACTGTAACCATGAAGTGTGTGAAAGTAAATTGTTTTGGGAGCTGAGTCTTTTTAAATTAAACTGGAAAATTACCAGAAGCAGCAGTATCTTTAGCAACAATTAGTCAATCTAAACCAAAGCTTGAAAAACACTGGAAACACCATTTACTGAAATCTTATATGAGAAAATGGAAATAAAAGGGACATTTAAAGAATTAAAGTTAATTTGTAGTATTTCCTCTTGTTTTATTAGATGAGTCAGAAGATCAAGTTAAAGCAAAGAAACCAAGAAAATCAAAAAAGAGTAAGACAGACAATAAATCATGTATTTTAATTTTAAACAACAAACCTCATTGTTTGTGATTCTGTAAACATATTTGTGCTACAATCAATGATTTAAAAATCGTAATATTTTAAATTTAAATATAGAAGATATGGATAATACAGTACATCATTTCACATTTTCTCTTGTTTTTTAATAGGTGAAGAAGAAGATCCATTTAAAGCAAAGAGGTCAGACGATTCAAAGAAACCAAGAAAGAGTAAATATACTGTAACCATGAGATGTGTGAAAGTAAATTGTTTTGGGAGCTGAGTCTTTTTAAATTAACTGGAAAATTACCAGAAGCAGCAGTATCTTTAGCAACAATTAGTCAATCTAAACCAAAGCTTGAAAAACACTGGAAACACCATTTACTGAAACCTTATATGAGAAAATGGAAATAAAAGGGACATCTATATATAAATTATGGTTAATTCTGACATAGGCGAGCACAATGCAAAAACTTCGGTACAAATCTCCGCCTTGGATACCTACCTTATCTATCCGAGATGTACCGCGAAACGTAGATTTGATAACATTAGTGTGCACGCCGACGCTATTGTTCCATATTTATATCTTAGGAAGATATTATAAAGAGTTTTTTAACAACATTTATGATTTCAACATTAGATTTTCCTCTCAATTTCAATTCTTCCCGGTCAAAGTAATTTCCGGGTTTAAGATAAGTTCACCTTCCAACGACCTGGTTTCAAATATTTTCTCTCTTTTAAACACAAGGGAGCAGTTAAAATAATAGATTTGACCCTAAAGGTGACTGGAAACAGGCACTTTCCATCAATCAATACAGTGTCCCTTTGGAAGACGAAAAAAAAATCAGATAGTAGGAGTCATAGCCATTTCAGTTGTTTGTTTATTTTAAAACATACCACGCGTGTGTGAAGGTACAGTAGTTAAATTATACTGCAAATTAATAAAGATCAAATTAAATATACGTCATAAAGAATCAGAATATATTGTGGGGAATAGTATTATAAAATTACATAGGGAGATTTGATGATAAGACATTTTTCGAGTGAAATCCCGATAGCTGAGTTTTATTGAGTAAGCTTGCAGGAATAACTGTAGGCTATCTTCCTGTGTCCCGTTAGGACCGAGATGTCTGCACATGTTGCAAGCCGTGTCTTCTTTCTTGGGCCCACTCTGTTACGGCAGTTTCAAAAGATGATTAAATTAAATAATGTATTAATAATTATTAGGATGGTATTCATTTGAATAAACGCCTCTCCAATAAAACATCACTTTGAATAATAACCCCCCCCCCCCCAACCCAACTATCCAATAAACGTTCATCCACATATTTATAATAACACAACTATTTGTAGTAGAATTCACCGCACTGTTATCTACAAAATTTACCAAGCATTTGTTATTCTTTTTTACCACTTTTCATATCTACTGTATTAGAGGATTTCATTTGATTATAAATGTTACCATTATTATTAAAACTAAAAAATTTAACATATATCCCTCGAATAAGCACCTCCCTCAAATGACCTCCGCCTCCCCAAAGGGAACAATAAAAACTATACTTTAAAATGTTATTAATCATCTAAAACACTGTGAAACAAAGTAGTTTAGTTTTACGAATGTCAAGCATTTTCAATAATGGTAACCGACAGAAAATGTATAAGGAGAACATTATCATTCCGAGAACCATCGTCTACACTTCCTAGAGGGGGAGCGAGCGAAGCGAGCTCACCCTCTAGTTTAAAGAATTAAAGTTAATTTGTAGTATTTCCTCTTGTTTTATTAGATGAGTCAGAAGATCAAGTTAAAGCAAAGAAACCAAGAAAATCAAAAAAGAGTAAGACTGACAATAAATCATGTATTTTAATTTTAAATGAAAAACTAAAATTATTTTACTATTTTTACGTATTAAAACAAAATATAAATACTTTTTATATAATACATAATTTGATATTTGATTTCTTTGATAGAGACAACATTAAGAGACTATGTAAGAGAAATGTTTGTAGAGAAAAAATGTTCTGTTAAAACAGATTCTGAGACATCACCAAAAGAAATGAAACTATTTAAAGGTAATTAAAAAAAGTAAATGTAATATATGTATTGTTATTATTATTATTATTTATTTTTTAAAGGAAAATAAAATGTTTTTATTCATATTTTGCTTTTTATTAAACATTTAATTACAGAATATAATTAAAAATTGTTTACATCTAAAAATACAATTTAAGAATTGTGTGTTTATATTTTTTAAACCTATTATACAGTTAATATTGTAATAGTTGACATGAGATCCTGTAAATATATTTATATCAAATTGCTGCACACCCATTGTCTGGTTCCACCGTGTCTTATTATTATTAAATGAATTTCTTTTACAGGTATTGATGATAGTGAGCCCTCAACTTTACATCAACAGCTACTAAGTCAAGACACAATGACAGATGAACATGCTGTAGATGAGATATGTAACTCTGTAAGAAGATTTTGCACTTACATGAGACGTGGTAAGAGCTTTAAAACAGATCAGGGTATCATAAAGATGATAAATAGTCTGAATGAGGATGAAAAATGGAAACATAGGTATAGATGGGAATGGATTCGACAGGAACCATCAAAAGACATTGGTAGAATGCTAGCTCATGTTTTGATTGCTGTAAAAGATGAAGGGATTGTGTTGCTTAAAATCAGTCAATCATGTACTGATGATGTGGTGAAATGTCTGTCTACTGAATGTAGTAAATACACCTTTAAATACAATATAGAAGCTTTTCAACATAGGAAAAACATGTATTATGCAATTGATACAGGTTTGCTTCTTTCTACATCATTTTTAATTCATTTGTTGATTAATGCACCACGACTCAAAATGCTTCAATTACGTAAATTAACAGGTGTAACTTTGAATGATACTGTTGATGCACTATCAAAGAAAGGAGTAGTGTTGGAATTAGAGAACCTTGATATCCATGAGAATACTCTCAATGATATCACAGATTCTTCACTTGGCACATTACTGGCTATTTGTCCTAAACTGAAAACACTTAACATAAGCTACTGCAGGCTTTCAGGTGTTACCATAGATGCTATGGTGAGGGAATGTGTCAATAGGAACCTGGTGTTGGAATTAGATAATCTTGATATCCATGGGAATTTTCTCAATTATATCACAGGTTCTTCACTTGGCACATTACTGGCTATTTCTCCTAAACTGAAAACACTTAACATGTACAGATGCGATCTGTCAGGTGTTATCATAGGTGCTATGGTGAGGGAATGTGTCAATAGGAACCTAGTGTTGGAATTAGATAGTCTTTATATCCATGAGAATACTCTCAGTGATATCACAGGTTCTGTACTTGGCACATTACTGGCTATTTGTCCTAAACTGAAAACACTTAACATAAGCTACTGCAATCTGTCAGTTGTTACCATAGATGCTATGGTGAGAGAATGTGTCAATAGGAACCTAATGTTGGAATTAAATAGTCTTGATATCCGTGAGAATAATTTCAATGATATCACAGATTCTTCACTTGGCACATTACTGGCTATTTCTCCTAAACTGAAAACACCTAACATATACAGTAGAACTGCTGGCTGTCGGGAGTTATCATAGGTGCTATGGTGAGGGAATGTGTCAATAGGAACCTAGTGTTGGAATTAGATAATCTTAATATCGTTGGGAATTCACTCAATGATATCACAGGTTCTTCACTTGGCACATTACTGGCTATTTGTCCTAAACTGAAAACACTTAACATAAGCTACTGCAGGCTGTCAGGTGTTATCATAGATGCTATGGTGAGGGAATGTGTCAATAGGAACCTAGTGTTGGAATTAGATAATCTTGATATCCGTGAGAATACTCTCACGAATATCACAGTTTGTTTACTTACCACATTACTGGCTATTTCTCCTAAACTGAAAAAGCTTAACATGCAGTGGTGTTATTTACCTAATGATATAGTGCAGGATAGGAGGCAACACTTCCAGAGTATAAATGGTGAATTTTACTATGTATAACTGCTATGTTATTTAAGTGCAGCTTAATTTGACATTCATTAAACTGCATGATTCAGATACTTTAGAGGCATTTTCATTTTTGACTTGAGACCATTTAAAATAATATAAATTGAAAATTACGGATGCATATGGCAGCCAAAAAAAAACGAACACAAATTAACTGACATTACCTCAATATATCTCGTATATGAAAAATTAATATTTTTATACTGATGACAAAGTGCCTGAATTTAGTATTAACTGTACATCATTTTGATTTATTTATGATAATGTTTGGTTATTTAAAGTTGTCGTTTCTTAATACTGTAATAATGTGAAACTTTCGCAAAAGTTTTAAACTTAATAAAATCAGGTTGTTACAAATGGCCCTAATGATACTGTTTCCCTTCAAAATGACCTTGGTACACTCTTCAGATGGACCACCACCTGGAAGCTGAGTTTAAACTTACCAAAATGCAAAATTATGACGATTACTAAGAAAAGACAATATATCCAATATGATTACAGCATTAATAATCATGTTTTGGAAAGAATTGATCGTCATAAAGATCTTGGTATTATTATCGACTGTAACTTAAATTTTATTCCTCAAGTTGATGCTGCTGTTAGTCATGCAAATAGAATGTTAGGCATGATACGTCGTAATTGCTGGTGTTTTAAAAATTCTAATACTTTAATTAATTTATATGTTTCTCTTGTCCGTCCCCATCTTGAATACTGTAGTGTTGTGTCTAATTCGTTTTCGTCTGTTCATAGTACCCGTCTTCAAAGAGTCCAAGATCGTTTTGTTCGTTTTGTGTATTCTACTTGTCACTGTCCTCCTTTGTCTGTCTCTCTTCCTTCGCTTGTCTCTCGTCGTTCTATGTTCGATCTTCAGTTTTTGTATAAATGTATGAATTCCCGTTTCAATTGTAATTTTATCTCCTTGTTTTCCTTTCATGTTAAAGCTGTTGGTTGTCGTACTCGTAATTCCAAATGTAATCTTCTTTATGTGCCGTTTTGTTTATAATTGTTTTTGTAATAAAATTAGTAAAATTGTATAAATTTGTATTGCTAGATTTTAAGATGATTTATATATATTTTTATATGGTATAGTTTATTCCATTCTGTAAGGGGCGGGTTTCCCGCTGTTGAATGAGTTTGAATAAAATAAAATAAATAAATAAAATAAAATGGATGGAATATTTTTTTACTTTAATACTAATATTTGTTTGTTATCATAATCTTTGGTAATATAAATGTAAATGCTTTATTCATTGTGATTGAGTGAATATTATACAAATTATGTTATAATATTTCTAAACAATATGTCATATTATTATACTGTGCATTTTCAGTAAATAATAGCATATACTTGTGTTAATTGAGGCAGGGGGTTGTAAATGAAGTACAGTGGTTGTTACTGTGCATTTTCAGTCAATAGCATATACTTGTGTTAATTGGGGCAGGGGGGTTGTAAATGAAGAACAGTGGTTGTTACTGTGCATTTTCAGTCAATAGCATATACTTGTGTTAATTGGGGCAGGGGAGTTGTAGATGAAGTACAGTGGTTGTTACTGTGCATTTTCAGTCAATAGCATATACTTGTGTTAATTGGGGCAGGGGAGTTGTAAATGAAGTACAGTGGTTGTTACTGTGCATTTTCAGTCAATAGCATATACTTGTGTTAATTGGGGCAGGGGGGTTGTAAATGAAGTACAGTGATTGTTACTGTGCATTTTCAGTCAATAGCATATACTTGTGTTAATTGGGGCAGGGGGGTTGTAAATGAAGTACAGTGGTTGTTACTGTGCATTTTCAGTCAACATATACTTGTGTTAATTGGGGCAGGGGGGTTGTAAATGAAGTACAGTGGTTGTTACTGTGTATTTTCAGTCAATAGCATATACTTGTGTTAATTGGGGCAGGGGGGTTGTAAATGAAGTACAGTGGTTGTTACTGTGCATTTTCAGTCAACATATACTTGTGTTAATTGGGGCAGGGGGGTTGTAAATGAAGTACAGTGGTTGTTACTGTGTATTTTCAGTCAATAGCATATACTTGTGTTAATTGGGGCAGGGGGGTTGTAAATGAAGTACAGTGGTTGTTACTGTGCATTTTCAGTCAATAGCATATACTTGTGTTAATTGGGGCAGGGGGGTTGTAGATGAAGTACAGTGGTTGTTACTGTGCATTTTCAGTCAATAGCATATACTTGTGTTAATTGGGGCAGGGGGGTTGTAAATGAAGTACAGTGGTTGTTACTGTACATTTTCATTCAATAGCATATACTTGTGTTAATTGGGGCAGGGGGGTTGTAAATGAAGTACAGTGGTTGTTACTGTGTATTTTCAGTCAATAGCATATACTTGTGTTAATTGGGGCAGGGGGGTTGTAAATGAAGTACAGTGATTGTTACTGTGCATTTTCAGTCAATAGCATATACTTGTGTTAATTGGGGCAGGGGGGTTTTAAATGAAGTACAGTGGTTGTTACTGTGCATTTTCAGTCAATAGCATATACTAGTGTTAATTGGGGCAGGGGGGTTTTAAATGAAGTACAGTGGTTGTTACTGTACATTTTCAGTCAATAGCATATACTTGTGTTAAATGGGGCAGGGGGATTGTAAATGAAGTACAGTGGTTGTTACTGTGCATTTTCAGTCAATAGCATATATCTCTATTACTTGAATAAATGACAGGTTGGCGCGCCATACTCCCAGCTTATGTAGTTACTATCGCCAGCTAAAGTAGAAAATGTTATATATTTTACAAAAATGTCTAAATCATGTGCAAATGCATCGATCTTTACTTACCTATAAGTCTTTCCACCTCTCGTAAGCAACTAACTTTCTAAAACGACCACGCATCGTAAGCTACCATCTCTGTTATGGGACCGCTTCTTATAATCGACCACCTCTAGTAAGGGATCACCTCCTCTCATAAGGAACCGCTTCTCAAAATCGACCACCTCTCGTAAGCGACCACCTCTCTTAACGACCACACCTCCCGTAAATGACCACCTCTTTTAAGGGACCAGATATCATTTCATTTTCATTTCATTTCTTTATTCGACAACAAGCGGTCCGGGGGTTGCGACAGCAACAGAGCGCCATAACACGTTTGTGTCCGCAACCCCTGTAACATACAACTTAATACAAGTTAAAAATGAATATAAAATATACAGAATATATAAAAAATTTAATTAATTTGTATTACTGTGTTACACAATTTAAAATACACCTATACAATTAAAACTATACAATTAAAACAAGTATAAGATATCTTAGTTTTTATAGAGATATCTCTATTAATAGATAAATCTCTATTAACAGAGATATCTCTATTAAAAACTAAGATATCTCTATTTAAAACTAAGATATCTTAGTTTTTAATAGAGATATTTAAAACTAAGATATCTTAGTTTTGAATAGAGATATCTTAGTTTTGAATAGAGATATCTTAGTTTTTAATAGAGATATCTTAGTTTTAAATAGAGATATCTCTGTTAATAGAGATATCTCTATTAATAGAGATATCTCTATTAATAGAGATATCTCTATTTAAAAGTAAGATATCTCTATTTAAAACTAAGATATCTCTATTAAAAACTAAGATATCTCTATTGCTTGAATAAATGACAGCTTATGTAGTTACTATCGCCAGCTAAAGTAGAAAATGTTATATGTTTTACAAAAATGTCTAAATCATGTGCAAATGCATCGATCTTTACTTACCTATCAGTCTTTCCACCTCTCGTAAGCAACTAACTTTCTAAAACGACCATGCATCGTAAGCTACCATCTCTGTTATGGGACCACCTCTAGTAAGGGATCACCTCCTCTCATAAGGCACCGCTTCTCATAATCGACCACCTCTCGTAAGCGACCACCTCTCTTAACAACTTCACCTCCCGTAAATGACCACCTCTTTTAAGGGAGCAGATATCTTAGTTTTTATAGAGATATCTCTATTAATAGGGATTTCTCTATTAACAGAGACATCTCTATCAAAAACTAAGATATCTCTATTTAAAACTAAGATATCTTAATTTTTAATAGAGATATCTCTATTAATAGAGTTATCTCTATTTAAAACTAAGATATCTTAATTTTTAATAGAGATATCTTAGCTTTTAATAGAGATATCTTAGTTTTAAATAGAGATATCTCTGTTAATAGAGATATCTCTATCTCTATTTAAAACTAAGATATCTCTATTTAAACTAAGATACCTCTTTTAAAAACTAAGATATCTCTATTGCTTGAATAAATGACACCTTGGCGCACCATACTCCCAGCTTATGTAGTTACTATCGCCAGCTAAAGTAGACAATTTTATATATTTTACAAAAATGTCTAAATTTGGAGAGACACACCTTACCGGTGACAGCGTTTTGTTTAATGCTTTTGTCTCTCGGCTTCGTGTCTTGTATTTCATATATATATATATTTCTATGTTTTTTTGTTTTTTTTTTTAAATTATTATTTTATGTTTATTGCCGAAATGAATAAAATAAAAATAAAATAAATCATGTGCAAATGCATGGATCTTTACTTACCTATCAGTCTTTCCACCTCTCGTAAGCAACTAACTTTCTAAAACGGCCACGCATCGTAAGCTACCATCTCTGTTATGGGACCGCTTCTCATAATCGACCACCTCTTGTAAGGGATCACCTCCTCTCATAAAGAACCGCTTCTCATAATTGACCACCTCTCGTAAGCGACCACCTCTCTTAACGACCACACCTCCCGTAAATGACCACCTCTTTTAAGGGACCAGATATAAGATATCTCTATTTAAAACTAAGATATCTTAGTTTTTAATAGAGATATCTCTATTAATAGAGTTATCTCTATTTAAAACTAAGATATCTTAGTTTTTAATAGAGATATCTTAGTTTTTAATAGAGATATCTTAGTTTTAAATAGAGATATCTCTGTTAATAGAGATATCTATTTAAAAGTAAGATATCTCTATTTAAAAGTAAGATATCTCTATTAAAAACTAAGATATCTCTATTGCTTGAATAAATGACAGCTTGGCACGCCATACTCCCAGCTTATGTAGTTACTATCGCCAGCTAAAGTAGAAAATTTTATATATTTTACAAAAATGTCTAAATCATGTGCAAATGCATCGATCTTTACTTACCTATCAGTCTTTCCACCTCTCATAAGCAACTAACTTTCTAAAACGACCATGCATCGTAAGCTACCATCTCTGTTTATGGGACCGCTTCTCATAATCGACCACCTCTTGTAAGGGATCACCTCCTCTCATAAGAAACCGCTTCTCATAATCGACCACCTCTCGTAAGCGACCACCTCTCTTAACGACCACACCTCTCGTAAATGACCAGATATCTTAGTTTTTCTGGAGATATCTCTATTAATAGATCTATCTCTATTAAAAACTAAGTTGGGTGTAATGATTTTGTATATCAAATAATTATCCTAGACTGTATATTATGCAATAAATATTATTTTATATATATTTTTAAAATATTTATTGTTATGATTATAATATTAAAAAAAATATATTTGTTAGTATAAATTTAAAAATACAAAATATTATTATAAAGAAGAAAAGCAAAGATATTATGGAGCGGCTATTCCTGAATATACAATAATAAGTATCGTAAGTTTAATTTATAAATTTCAGGCGATCTTGTCAAAGGTCAAGCGCCTATAGCCTGCTACGTTTCGATATTCAATATTTCATTTAGTATGGCTCTAAAAGATGATGATAACACAATATATGCGCATATATGGCAATATTTTCACATAAGTCACAATAATAATAATAATAAGTCATAAGTCACAATGATCGCTTGTGCTTCAGACATCAAGCATCAAGGACACAGGCTTTTTTCCATTCTATAGCAATTAGGTTACCGTGTCTGGAACCAGCTTCCCAGACCGTTGACAGATGCTGACAGTCCTAGAAAGCCCATCAGCCTTCATTAGAAAAGTTCATATTCATTTTGATTCGCTGTAACTGTATTTTGTCTTTACGTCTTTTATGTGTAAACTGACTTTGGGGTTGGGTCAACTGGCTCAGCTACAGTGATTAAGTTCACTTAGTTTTTTTTGTTTTGTATATACTTAAATAGACCAAATAAATAATGAGATGAAATGAAATGAAAGTATTGAATTTTAAAAAGTGGATATTTTGGTTATTTTTCGAAAAAAAATCCCTGTACTGTTAGTACAGGAAAATTTTCAAAAAAAAAAGCCAAATTTAGACTCTTTTATTTTTTGACATAACTAGTTACTATGGCTCTATAAGATGATGATAACGCAATATATGTGCATATATGGCAATATTATCTCATAATTATTGAATTTAAAAAATTGCTATTTTGGCCATTTCTCGAAAAATATCCCTGTACTATAATAGAACAGGGAAATTTTCGAAAAATGGCTAAATTTAGACCCTTTTATTTTTTGACAGAACTATTTAATATGGCTCTAAAAGATGATGATAACACAATATACACGCATATATGGCAATATTTTCGCATAATTATGACATTTTAAAAAGTGGATATTTCGGAAAAAAATCCTTGTACTATATCATAGACGATGATAACACAATATATACGCATATAGGCCTATGGCAATATTTTCGCATAATTATAATATTTTAAAAAGTGTATATTTTGGCCATTTAAAAAAAAAAATAGTACAAAAAGGGGTTTTTATGGACAACTGTCGAATATAGAATAGACTAGCTGCGATTTTCATGTTTGCTGAGCTTTTCGATTAGCATTATTGCTCATGAATGCGTCATAGTTCATTTCCTTGGCTCGCAATTTTTGCGCTTCGCAAAAAGTAGAAACAATTCGAACTAACAATCACAGAAGCGAAAAATTAAAGGAACTAGAGCTTTATTTTTCGCAGAGAGTGATTTGGAAGATTCATGCAAACAAATTTCGTACAGTGGCCAACAGTTGAAGAATATTAAATTTGTGTTCACTGATTTGTAGGTCACATTTACGTTTACAGAAATAAAGCACTTGATTTATATATGTGTACAGCCTTGGGATAACATATCATTGATGAGTAACTGATGACAGTAAGTATGCTATGTCAGACAGGTGTGATACCCAATGTAATACATGTACATGACAAGAATTACACACATCTAAGATCATCAAAAAAAATAAAATGAAAAACATAAATTAAAATAGAAAAAAAAAACCAAAAATAACGAACATAAACTTTAATATTAAAAAACTAAAATTTAAAAAGTATTAATTACGACACAAATACTAATTTTTTAAAAACAACAGACAAAATTACGATAAAATAACCAAAAAGTTCCTGTAAAATTTGGTATACAATATTATTCTTTTAATAAAGTATAAAACACATGGTGAGCTTATACTCAAATAAGTACTAAGTAAGTACTAAGTACTAAGTAAGTACTAAGTAAGTACTAAGTAAGTACTGAGTAAGTACTAAGTAAGTGCTAAGTAAGTACTAAGTAAGTACTAAGTACTAAGTAAGTACTAAGTAAGTACTAAGTAAGTACTAAGTAAGTACTAAGTAAGTACTAAGTAAGTACTAAGTAAGTACTAAGTAAGTAATAAAGACAATTACAGTAGACATACTTGTGCTTTCATATTTCTATTTATATTTAACTTATTATGCAATATTTATTTAATTTAAATAGGATATCTACTAATAGTTGTAACTAGAGAATATAACAGTAATAAGTGCTGACTGTAAAGCAATTTACCATTGAAGGATGACGAATTAATATCACAGTCCAATGTTGCTACACGTTTCAATAAATTCTCAAATGAATACATGAACTTCAGTGAGGTGTCTCCGAACAGTCAAGCATGACGTGGAAATTGAAACTCTCGTAATATTACTATTTCTACACAAATAGAGACTTGCTATGTCGCAGGCATCTATAATATATACGAAGAATTTGCTACACATCATTTTGTAAGATGTAGTAAATTAAATAATTTATCAATAAACTTTGTTATTTAGTAATGTACTAATATCCATCCTCCACACAGCATTCTGGTTATTTTTACTAATGCTTAAATTGGTATATAACTGATGAAGAGGATGAATGTGCTAAACGTGTGTTTGTTTGCAAACAATAAATAAGTTATATGTAGCAAGAACAATATTTTTACACATGCACAACATTTGTACCATTTCATAAATATAGTAGTCAGTCAAAAAACCAAAGACAATAACTTTTTGAAGACATTTGAAACTTTCCAATTGTCAGGAAATTTACACTTGTCAATAAAATACAACAAACATTTGTTTCATTAAATGCCATACAAATAATACAGAGCATAAAAATGAGGATCAACCTACTAAACTGTGAGCGGTACAAACTATGTAAACACTGTATATTGCATTGCTGCAATGATACTGTACCAAGTATTCTAATTACTTGGACACTTTGACAAGATTAATGGATAGACTTCACATAACAATCTTTCTTTTCCAGGAGACGCTACTTGCACGTTTTATGAGGTTGACTTGCTGTAATAGAGGGCATACTTCAGTTCAAACAAAACAAGTACAACTCAATTATTGCGTTTCAGCTGTCATGACTCATTCTTTTCTTGTTCTCATTCTCTAAACAACACGTCTTCTATTCTTGTTCAATTTCAAAGGAATGTCGTATTGGTTGGTAACTTTTGTTGAGATCGCCCTCGTGCTTCAAATAATTCGCGTATTAATGCTGATTTCTCTTGATTGAGTTTTGTGATCATTTCACTCTTCTGTGATACCTCCTGGAATAAATTAAATATATTCAATAATAAATGTTCTTTATAAATAAGTATAAACAGTAATTTATTTAAATTAAAATGAAAAAATTGAATGAGCAGATACAGTTGCTTGTTTCTAAATATCAAAATTATTAATTTAAGATTCTGTTATTTAAATGACTATAATCTAAAATCTTTATTATTCTAATTACAACTTATATTTGTATCATTTATTAAATATTTTATTTGTTCTTTATTTTTAAGGTGGATAAGCAGATCTGAGAGCGAGAGTGATTTAATTGCTTCCAAAGACTTTATTTGGGTTTTTTACTATTTTTAAATGTATTTTAATTTTGAATAATAAAGAAATGGAAATGGTTTTCTGAGTGTTAGATTTAATTGAAAAATATTACTAAAAATACTAAATATTCATTTCAAGTTCTTTTGGCTTATAATTTGAATTTGTTAAAAAGTTCTGTAATAGTCCAAGACATGCTTTGTAATGGACTAATACCGAAACTGTGACAACAAAATACAGGGCATTTAATTTCCTGTTAAGAAGAACATATCTCCAAGGTGAATTTAATTTTACATGGCAGAAGAGACAGAAACAAGCACAGATCTTTAATATTTCCTAAGGCCTACATTAATTATTCAACCGATATGTTTGTATTTCGACAGAAGGAGATCACACAGTGACAGATTTGATAGTGTGAAACTTTTACTCTTGGTGTCATTTGTAATCTTGTATATATGTTGTTAGTGTAGAGTCGCAGATCATAAAATCAATGTAACAACACAAAATTACTGTCAACAACATTCGCAACAACATATTGCTTTTGTAATGTCCCCCTGGAATAATAATTAAAATACTGTAGTAATTATTCACAATTCAAAATTGGATCGAAAAAAAGTTATTTAAATGAAAAAAAATGTATAGCATAGTTTATTTTATCTTTCATATAAGTGATTAACATAAATGGTATATTTAAAAGAAAAACCAACTCTGATGTCGTTTTTATTCTTAAAAAATACGGAAATAGTATCACTTTGCTGTATTGCTGGTTACATTACTTGTATGTTTCAACATCACATGCACTGATACAATTAAATTATATATATTAAAAAATTATATTGATTAAAATTATCAGAAAAGCAGCACATTAAATTTAATGTTATTAATGTTAAGAAGACCTACAGTACCAGCATCTTATACCTAGAGCTGGCACTGTTTTATTCTATATGTTATAGATGCAACATGGCTGATGATAAGCAAGTTCGTGTTATTCTTTGGTGCGTTCCTCGTACAGTGTCTACTGCGTTTGAAAAAAGCATGAGTAACCTTGACGCCATGCAGATCATAAATGAGCCGTACGCTTCCGCGTTCATCTTTGGACCAGAGATGTTCCAGCCATCAGAAGTTTTTGCAAAAAACCAGGAGAAAATGATAGCTATAACAAGTCAGGTTGACTTGGGAACTGGCGCTGGCTGGGAAACAACCAAGGCAACATACAAGTACATAAAAGAGAATGTGTTGATGGCAGAATATCCAGACAAGAAAGTTGTGTTTGTCAAAGATATGGCATACGGTATTGCTTGGAAGCTGCACATGCTGCCAGAAGGTTACCGCCATGCATTTTTGATTCGTAACCCTGTAAAGGTTTTCTTATCTTGGAAAAAAGTGTTAGAAAAATTGGGAAAGGTATATGAATGTGAATATCTGTTGGAAAACAATAACAATCTCACTTCAGAAAAGTATTTTTTTGGAGAAAGTTTTCAACTCTACGAGCATCTTGTAAAAACTGGAATCGAGCCAAACCCAGTAATCATAGATTCTGATGATCTTTTGGAAACACCAGAATTCATCTTAAGAGAGTTTTGCAAGCGGACAGGAATTCAGTATAAAGACGAACTGTTGAGTTGGAATGCAGGAGATAGTGTTGTACAGAAATGGAAGTTTTCGGAAATGTTTATGCAAGGCAACAAGTTATGTGGTTATTATGAAGATGCTTTTGCAAGTCAGAGTTATTACAAGTCTAATCCACCAGCAGACCGAGCTGATCTACCAGAAGATGTGAAAATATGTGTCGACGCATCTATGCCGTATTATGAGAAAATGTACGCGCTCCGTTTGCATGAAAAAAAGCAATAATAATTCTGTTATGGGACTTTAAAAAGTAATAATTAATAATAATAATAGTATAATCAATAATTTACTAAACCATATCATTAATACTGATATATAGAACATTTAGGGACTGTGTCAAAGTTGAATTACTAACACAATGTTAATTATTTTGCTAATACTGGATGCTCAATCAAAATGATACTGGTTTTATACTATGCCATGTCATTCTAGTAGTCAATGATTGTAAACCATATGATTATGTTTGCCGTTAATAATAAGAGAGTTAGAATTCATCAACTGTTAAGACACTTGTATGAAAGAATATCAAATTCAATTAATCAATCAGAATAAAACAAGTTAAGTATGCATTCTAGATAGCTTTCTACTCATACCAATTTTAGCGTTAAACATGTTCATGTTTAACAATAACCAAAAATAATTAATCAACATACATTTGTAAGTTGTCTGTTCTGCTGCCTAAGTTGGTTCATAGTGCCTCGGTCAGAAGGAGATTTCAACTCAACTGCTAAATTCATATGATCAGGAAAACCCTACAAAATAAACAATAACACAATGTAATTAACAATTAAATGATTGTAAAGGTTGTATAACTGATTGACATTAAATGAAATAGAAATGGAAAATAGAACAAAAATACTATAGATAGGACAAAGGGAAAAGAAAATAAATATTGTATTAAAAAAGAGAATGTGGAAAATTAAAATGAATGGTTTATGATTACTGTGAATAATAAAAACCAGCACTAATACTTTCAAGGTTTCTGTATGGCGCTTTGGAAGTGGTGCTAGACTGCGCCACCTATTAAACTGCACCACTTATGGCGCTTTGGAAGTGGTGCTAGACTGCGCCACCTTCTGTATGGCGCTTTGGAAGTGGTGCTAGACTGCGCCACCTATTAAACTGCACCACTTATGGCGCTTTGGAAGTGGTGCTAGACTGCGCCACCTTCTGTATGGCGCTTTGGAAGTGGTGCTAGACTGCGCCACCTATTAAACTGTACCACTTATGGCGCATTGGAAGTGGTGCTAGACTGCGCCACCTTCTGTATGGCGCTTTGGAAGTGGTGCTAGACTGCACCACCTATTAAACTGTACCACTTATTTGTTTGCACCACTTGATTGACTGGCCCACTCATTTGACTTGTCATTTAGTTGGGAGAACCGCTTTTTCATCATACCGCTTGTTTAATGCACCGCTTGTTTATTGCACCGCTTGATTGACTGGCCCACTCATTTGACTTATCACTTAGTTGGGCGTACCTTTTTTTAAACCATACTGCTTAATGGGCATGGCCACTCACTTGCTCTTAAAGTAATTTTTATTACGTAAAATTTATTTTTTATTATTATTCTTGAAGGTTGACCTTTCTTATTTTTAAAAAGTATTTAAAATTTACAGTATATACACATACTCTATTCACTGATATTTAAAAACATAACAAAAGCAGTCATTAAAATTAATGGTACATCAGCATATGTTTTAATATAAGTAAGACCTACCAGCATCTTATACCCTGAGCTATAGACTACTACATGCACTGGTTTATTCTATTTAATATACAACATGGCTGATGATAAGCAAGTTCGTGTTATTCTTTGGTGCGTTCCTCGTACAGTGTCTACTGCGTTTGCAAAATGCATGAGTAACCTTGACGACGTTCAGATCATAAATGAGCCGTACGTGTCCGCGTTCATCCGTGGACCAGAGATGTTCCAGCCATCACTTGCAAAAAATCAAGTGAAAATTATGGCTAAAACAAGTCAGGTTGACTTAGGATTTGATGCTGGTTGGGAAACAGACAAGGCAACATACAAGTCCATAAAAGAGAATGTGTTGATGGCAGAATATCCAGACAAGAAAGTTGTGTTTGTCAAAGATATGGCATACGGTATCGCGTGGAAGCTGCACATGTTGCCAGAAGGTTACCGCCATGCATTTTTGATTCGTAACCCTGTAAAGGTTTTCTTATCTTGGAAAAAAGTGTTAGAAAAAGTGGGAAAGGTACACGAATGTGAATATCCGTTGGAAAACAATAACAATCTCACTTCAGAAAAGTATTTTTTTGGAGAAAGTTTCCAACTCTACGAGCATCTTGTAAAAACTGGAATCGAGCCAAACCCAGTAATCATAGATTCTGATGATCTTTTGGAAAATCCAGAATTCATCTTAAGAGAGTTTTGCAAGCGGACAGGAATTCAGTATAAAGACGAACTGTTGAGTTGGAATGCAGGAGATAGTGTTGTACAGAAATGGAAGTTTTCTAAACATTTTATGAAAGGAAACCAATTAAGTGGATACTATAACAATGCTTTTGCAAGTCAGAGTTTTTACAAATCAAATCCACCAGCAGACCGAGCTGATCTACAAGAAGATGTGAAAATATGCGTCGAGGCATCTATGCCGTATTATGAGAAAATGTACGCGCTCCGTTTGCATGAAAAAAAAGCAATAATAATTCTGTTATGGGACTTTAAGAAGTGTTAATTAATAATAATATCAACAATTTACTAAACCATATAATTAATACTGAAATATAGAAAATTTCTTTTTATCAAAACCAAGGGACTGTGTCAAAATTAGCGATTAACACAATGTTTACTGCACCACCTATTAAACTGCACCACCTATTAAACTGCACCACCTATTAAACTGCACCACCTATTAAACTGCACCACCTATTAAACTGCACCACCTATTAAACTGCACCACCTATTAAACTGCACCACCTATTTAACTGCACCACCTATTACCTGCACCACCTATTACCTGCACCACCTATTAAACTGCACCACCTATTACCTGCACCACCTATTAAACTGCACCACCTATTAAACTGCACCACCTATTAAACTGCACCACCTATTAAACTGCACCACCTATTAAACTGCACCACCTATTAAACTGCACCACCTATTAACTGCACCACCTATTAAACTGCACCACCTATTAAACTGCACCACCTATTAAACTGCACCACCTATTACCTGCACCACCTATTAAACTGCACCACCTATTAAACTGCACCACCTATTAAACTGCACCACCTATTACCTGCACCGTGACCACCTATTAACTGCACCACCTATTAAACTGCACCACCTATTAAACTGCACCACCTATTACCTGCACCACCTACTAAACTGCACCACCTATTAAACTGCACCACCTATTACCTGCACCACCTATTACCTGCACCACCTATTACCTGCACCACCTATTAAACTGCACCACCTATTAAACTGCACCACCTATTACCTGCACCACCTATTACCTGCACCACCTATTAAACTGCACCACCTATTAAACTGCACCACCTATTAAACTGCACCACCTATTAAACTGCACCACCTATTACCTGCACCACCTATTAAACTGCACCACCTATTAAACTGCACCACCTATTAAACTGCACCACCTATTAAACTGCACCACCTATTAAACTCCACCACCTATTAAACTCCACCACCTATTAACTGCACCACCTATTAACTGCATACATGTATATATTGTATGTGTTACATACAGGTATATATTGTATGTGTACATACAGGTATATATTGTATGTGTACATACAGGTATATATTGTATGTGTAACATACAGGTATATATTGTATGTCTACATACAGGTATATATTGTATGTGTAACATACAGGTATATATTGTATGTGTACATACAGGTACATATTGTATGTGTACATACAGGTAATAATATTGTATGTGTACATACAGGTATATATTGTATGTTTCCAAATGAGTATGTAAAATAAGTTAACCTACATTTATATGATAGGATACGTACCATATCAAAATACTGCAAAAAGGCCCTATTTTAATAGGCTATAACCTGATGAATTTGAGCGAGGTATTACAAGATGCTACTCTAAGCTGCAATCATTTAACTTTCATATTATAATTTGAACAACTAACTTGTTAAATTCCTTTGCAATCATTCTTGTTTAAATTGCAAACATAGTATCTACATTACAAATGATGCATTATCGCAACGTTTACTTTTCCCTCAAGTCTCATTATGGCACTCGGCCACAAAGAAAGCTACTTTGAAAGAGATAAAGATTTATAAGTATCTGTACCATTTCTGAGCTCTGTACAAGCGTAGTCAGTTGTAGGTTGATATCTTGTATTCTGGCACGTTTGTAGGCAGCTTTCTCTTGCCGTGCTGGGTTGATGGTGTCTGAACCTTCTAAGATCATACGGTTTTTCATCTGGCGGGAAATTAAGTTAAGTTCTTTCTGGTACCATTCTTTGGTTCGTTCGATGACCTCTAACCCCTGGATCAAAATATCTCTTTCTTGTTCTATTGCTTTCATTCGTTTTAACTGTAAAAACAAAAACATTTAGAAATTAAAGTTAAACTTTTATAAAATACAAAATGGTAGATAACCTTTAAAAAAGGAGATAACAAAAATGAAATGTCTCCTCTGGCCCCTGCTGAATTAACAAAATAAATAATGATAAAAAGAATTTATTTATAAGAGAAATAAGTTAACAAACAAGATTTGTGAATATAATATTACTGTACATATATCTTTATTAATTGTCAAAAATAATATATACTGTATAAATAAATTATGTTTGGCCAAATAAATTATCTTTTGTCAAAATATTTGGCCAAAGTGCACTGTAAAAACCTCTATACAGACATTAGCAAAAATTAAATACAAATTAAATTAAGATAACATTTTTAAATAACAAAATCTTTAGGCCATACTGTACAAGTTTGCCACATTTTGTTTAGCCCCCTCTCTGTCTGTTCTATTAAACAAAGAACCTAAAAGTTATTATTTATAACTTGTGTAGGCCTACCATACCAGCAGGTGTGTTGTTACTAATTTTATTCCACCAGCTTCAGACAAGGTTAATAATACAATAGTCAAGTTTCTTTTCAACCTTCATACTACTAGCTGGGGGGTTGAATATGATTCAAGACACTGGTGTGAGCAAGGAACAAATACACACAATAAAACCCATAATATTCTTTAAATCTTTTCTTTAATAGCTTAATAACAAAATGTGAATAAAATTGTAACAACAATTCCTTTCCAATCTAATTTTTAAAAAGTTCTGAAAAACACAAAATTTAACTCCCTGGAACACAAACTTTGGTCACAATGAAGGGAGAAAAGAGGACAATTATTTTAAATCTTCATATTCAGTGGGTTTATTCTCATATCAATGTACAAGATACAATTACTCTAGTATCCAAACCATAATTAAAGCTCTGTCTACACTATCAAACTAGTTTGACAATAAAAATGTGATGTGCCCGAATATGGTAGTGATATGACTAAATATGATAGTGATACGACATCATCATGGTCATATATGGTCACATTGCGTTTTGTTGTCACAATAAAGTTTGATAGTGTATTTCTTTCTTTCATTTATTTGGCATCTCAATAAATAACATTAAAAATACATCAATAATATATAAAATCACCTTAAATATTAATATACATGTACATCAAAAAAGCAAATAAAAATGGCGGGATTAATGAAGACTGACGATGCACGGGAAAACACATAAAGTCGTTTAAAGTAAAACAACTTAATTCCAATGTGGTCCCTAAAAAGATAGTAATTATAATTTTAACAAAATAATGTAGACAGAGCTTTACACTAATACACTGTAAGTTCAAGAAATAGATTTCATCTATAATCATATTGATTTAAATTATCTCAAAACGACAATTAAATCTAAACAAATATTTTTTTTTATTCAAAATAATCATATAGATTTCAAATTGTTATTATACATAAAACTTTTCAATAAAGTTTCACTAGAACGATGTAGCGACTACTGTATCTGAATTAAGTGGATTTGCTTTGGTGAATATCAACGGATGAACCGACACAAAATAATACCTCGGAATTACAGTTGCCATAGCAACGACTTATCAACACAAATTAGTTACATCAAAATGCGTAAGAAACACCGATAATGTTGGATCTATTTCAGGAATATTTCACGGTAGAAACATTAGAAAGTTTAACAGCAACTGCCTTGATGTTAGCATGAAATATAAGCCAGCACTCTGAGGCTTAACTTGTAACAGTGTAACAGCCTGCAGCATAATGCACACTGTTTCAAAAATCAAATCCATCTGTAAATGTCAATGAGTTGGTGATTGACAAACATCAGTGATACAAATGATATTATGAACATGAAGAATTATGGGAAAACTTTGTTTAAATGTTGTAGAATGAAATTGTACACCTACTGTATCATAACATGAAACATTGAGAGATAAAACCAATTTAAAAAATAGTCCATCCATAAATATCACTGATACAAATGATATTATGGACATGAATTATGGGAAACTTTAAAATGAAAAGGTGAAACTTTGTTGAAATGTTTTAGAATTCAACCGTACAGCTACTGTGTCATAACGTGAAACATTGAGAAAATAAAACCAAAAGCATAAACTTTTTTTTTTCTAGCACCTAAATAGAATGATTAAAAACGCAGGCAGGTTTTAAAGTTTATTTTAAAATAGTGAAAACCTGTAGGAATGTAATGAAAAGAAGTCTACTGTAGGGATAAGTGGTAACAAATTACTAAACTGTAATTTTAGGTATCGAGAATCGGGTGGTGAGTTGAAAATAGGTTGTGGATGGAATGCTTTAAAATTAGACTGAATTTTGGTGTCCCTGTCTACAATTACATCCATGACTTGTTTGATTAGGAAATTTCTTAGTTATAAAATAGTAGGAAATTTGTATAAAATCATATTATTCATAAAGGCTTAAATATTAAAATCTCATAGTTTAGTTAAATTGTAGGGTTTGGGTAATGTATGAGGGTTGTGGTAAAATATCACCTAAAGCATTATAGTAGATTGTGTGAATAACAGGTTGTTTTTGAACAATATATATATATATATATATATATATATATAAGTGAGTGGAAAAAATAAATAAACGAAAATTTAAAGAATGTATGCAAATGACAAATATAGCATTCTGCTATTTATTAGTATGACTAAACATAAAAGGGACCATTGTCATAAGTATGACAAACAATTGGTACCACTTTCACATTACACTATGGAAAAAGGTGACTTATGATTTTGAGCTACTTAAACTTTTAAAGGGATATTGTCATTGTATGACACATACACTGTATCTCATTAACAGTATAAAACAGGCTGTTTTGATTTTGTGCTATGTAAACATTGCATGCCTATTATAACTGGACTTGCAACTTTTAAAGGGACATTGTCATATTATGACACATACTTTGTTGCATGTCACCAACTGGTACACAAGCATAGAAGATTAAATTGAAATGTCCAGTCAACCAGCAGTATTGCCATAATTTTTAAAAATGTGTTATGGTAAATTATGATAAAAAGAGAAAAACAATGCAGTACCTAAGTAGCTCACGTCAATTGTCTTCTAGCAGAGCCAAACTTAGTTTATTAGGATGTGGCTTTAACTTTCATAAAGAAAAAATCATAACTTAGCTTATGCCTAATATTTCTTACTTTTGCTCATTGCTACCCTGGTATTGAAGGTGAATGAACCCTCCTGCTATTGGTCCACTTTGTATAAATCTCACTATGTATTGAACCAAGTATTAACAGACCAAACAAAGGGTCATTAGTGATTGGTCTAATTACCCTCTGACTAATCGACTAATAATGTTTAATTCAGCGTGGATTTATTATCGTTCAGATTAAAGTACGTCCTTAGTTTAACAGTAAAATAATGCTTTAACAATCAAGTGTTTTGTCAACATTTGCAGCCCATACACCATTCAACTTTATTTGAAAACCAGATTAGATGTATATGTTTGTTTAGTATCTTATTGTCGCAATTTAGCTAACAGTAAAAGTGTAAGCTGTATAGACATAATTAGTAGTACAGATTTGTGGTCATAATTTGGACACAAAACATATTTGGTGACCCTTTAGTTGAACCCTGTGGGTTTTGATTATATTCTGATGGGCTTAGGGCAACCACCTCTTGGTCAAGTAACAGCATGGATAAATGCAGATGTTTAATGTCGTTCACAGAAATTAAAATAGTCATCGGAAAATTATTCCTTATGGTATTGCCAAGTAACAAAAATCAAGAGAAATATAAATACTGTATAATGTACTATAAAAAATAATTAAATCATTAAAAAGATTATTTTCAAGTGTCAACAAAAAGAGTTAGAAAGTAAATTATTATATAGGATCCTAATGTAAATGGTGCAATTGAAATAACAGACAAAATAGTTCATTATGTAAAAAATAAAACTCATTCTAAAAAGAGTGAGTAATACACTATAAATAAATCTTGCATATGCCCCTTTACATCGCAGGCAAAGAATGCTGAACCAAAGCGATAAAATAATTAATAAACATGCCATCTATTTCTATCTATGAAAAATTTAACCGGAGTGAAATCTGAGATTTAGAATTTGTTGGTCTTTTGTGCCAGCGACAATAATCTTCCTTTACTCCTTTCAATTAGCATTTTGAAAGCTATATAAACATCTTCAACACAAAGGTACTCAATATCATTGTCACTCTTCAACACTCCAACAACTGTTATACAAAAGATGAATTTGAGCTAGGGGGTATCTCTAGAGGTAACATGCTTTATAATTAGTATTGCCTACTGTAATTGGTTAGTCCCACTGCCCACAATTTAACAAATCAAATACAGGTATTATTTGCATAAAGAATAAGAGATTTAATCCTGAGTTCAAAGAGGTCCTACTGCTGTACTTAACATTGACTATGTAAACTAAATATTATGTAAACAAGTTAGCAAGGAATTCCCAAGACTGTATACTGCATATGCAATAGGCCTGTCACGCCAAAATCAGTCCGGGCCAAAATCGGTCCGGCGGACCAGTTTTGGCTGCCAAAATCAGTCCGGGGGACCATTTATGGCTGCCAAAACCTGTCCGGCCGGACCAATTTTGGCCGCCAAAACTGGTCCGGCCTGGATAAAATCGGTCCGGGCAGTAGGACTGTTTTTGGCCGCCAAATATGGTACGGTCTTACAAATATATGGTGCGCAATATGAGTCATAATGTATATATCATTAAAAAAAAGGCCATAATTAGTCATTATATTGAAAACTATGGGGTTTTATTTGTTATTTTAATATTATAAATTAAGCCAGTTTTTTTTATTATCATTATTAGTAGTAACTCATCAATAATAAGTACTAATTGTTAGGCTTTTTGTATACAATATGTATCTCTGCCTGTTTTTAATCCATTTTGTTCTTTTTTAACATCTTCGTTTCCCCATGATGTTAAAAACAATTTAATTTATTAATTATTTATGGTTAATCAATAAATATATCAATTCAATACAATTATTAGAAAAAAATTATCCAATATTGATTAGGCTGAGGAAGGAAAAAGGCCTCAATCATAAATCAAATCTAGCTGGCAATATCAGCGTCTCATACCCGTTCATGTGAGTGTGTGGCAGGCCGAAATTTGAGTGAACACCTAAGTCATGTTTTTAGATAAAATACATTTATTTATAGTATTTATCCGACAAGATAACTTATTAATATATATCATGGGATATTTTTATAGCCATAAACAATTTAAAACAGCATCATAGGACTAGTAATTCAATTAAAATCGACAGAAGAAAAGCCCGGACCGATTTTGGCAGTGGCGGACTGCTTTTGGCCACAATTTTAGAGCCAAAACTGGTCCGGCCGGACCGATTTTGGCCCAGGACCATATTTATCGTGACAGGCCTATAATATGTAGACAATTTAATTATTATATTACACAACCATAGAGAAATAAGTCTTAGGACCATAGAGAAATTAGCCACAGGACCATAGAGAAATGAGCCGTAGGACCATAGAGAAATAAGTCTCAGAACCATAGAGAAATGAGCCGTAGGACCATAGAGAAATAAGTCTTAGGACCATAGAGAAATAAATATTTTAGGACCATGGAAAGGCAAAAATCAATTTAACAGTACTATACATATTAATATGAAACAATGCATATAGGAATATTTTAAAATATTTTAAAATAAAAAATATATTTTTTATAGTTAATTATAGGTTGTTAAATAGTAAATAAGATACATATGTTGATGTCCAGCCTCAGACAGCTCCAATTAAAATGAATATCAGATGCTGTAAAAAATCCTTTTTAGTTTTAAAAATTCCTTTCCTATATTTTATTTTAAATATGATATATAATATTTTTCAAAAATACTCTAAACATATATCATTTTAATTAGTCCCTTGATGCAATACCTACCATAAACAGCCAAGTAATTCAAAATTTTTAACTACATATTTGTGCCAGTGGATAATTTCATAGGATTTTGTCATCCAATTCAATTTATAAAATATATTGAATAAACCGCCATATAACGTTTATTTCTGTAGTTTTATAGTTATATTTAACATATTCTTTTACTATTGTAGATGTCTGCCTTGTAAATTCATATTTTAATAATTTAGACAGTCGGCTACCAAGCAGTTTGAAACTCAATTTATAAACTGAATAAGTTAAACTGTCTGTATATTATGTTTATTTTTATAGTTATAGTTATATGGGTAAATGTTTTTACTCCAGTATATTGAAGAATATCTACATTCTAAATTCATCTGCTAATATTTTAGAGTCTGCTACCGAGCAGTTCAAAATTACACAAACCAGTAGTGGTGTTAGTAGTCTATGAGTGCTAGCTTACCTGTATAAACCGAAAATATCCCGTGCTCTCCAGAGGGAGGGCTTTAGATACAAAAGTGAAAAGTTCCTAGAACACCCCTGTATTATAATGGACCAGTCCGCAACCACGCCCTCATGTGTTAGAATTGTACACTGTGCATTCATTATTCTTATCACGAAAAATTATAATTTTAGTAGTAATACCAATAAAAAATTTTAGAATGATCATATATAATATTATATTTCCATAAAATTAGATCTAATACAATCGTAAAAGAAGTTATTATTTCATAAATATATATTATCAACTAGAGCCTCAGCAATTTCAACAATGGACAGGTGTGGGAAGAGTTTATTCTTACATTTCATGGTAGTAAACATCATCATCATCATAATCACATTCCCTGTATACTGACTATCGTCTAAGCTAATTGCTCTACCTTTTGTGTTAACTTCTCCCAGATAACATTTCTGTATATATTTAAACTTCTGCCTTCATTACACCTTTAACAATGAAAAGCTTTGTAAATACAATCTTTTATTCAAGGCAGCAAAAGGTGGCTGAATTATAATTTATTTATAAATGAACAGATAGACCATTAATTTATTTAACTCTATTTATTTTTCAGTTAAAGAGCTTATATTACATTTGAGAATTGCTTAATGACATGCTTTTAAAAATATAAAAATTTTTTTAAAATTTAAGTAAAATTCAATTTTGCCCAGGATCTTATTTTTCAACTGTACTACAAATTCAATTTTTAAAAACAAAAAATTGTGTTGTTCATTGTTTTATTTCTTAGCCTAAATTGTTTCTCTTTTACATAGGCCTACCTGAGTATTCTTACAGAGCTTGTATGCTCAAGCATAGTATTTAAATCGACATACAGTACCGTAGTAGTATTACATTACTAAAACTAAACTCAATATAATCAATATCTCAAAGTCTTCCCAGTTTTCTTTTGAAATGAATCACAACCATGTTGTATGGTAAATGTAGCACAAAGCACCTTTTGTGTTAACTTCACACCATGGTCTACCATCTAATGAAGTATAATTAACCTCTTTCTCCCTAGGGTTCCCCAATGGAGGCTTTTACAACCATGCTGTAAGGAAGACACAGTGAAGTGTCATGCATATTATCTGCACATCTCTAGGCTGATGACATAAGAATTACTGGCTGTAAATTATCCATTTCATTTAAGAATCAAACCAGGTACTTAAACTAAACACCTTTACTGTAAAATCTAACAGCAGGTACATTGAAGTAGGTTTGTTGGCCTTGATACACCACTTCCTAAACCCATTGGGGTCTTTATCCCAAGGGTTCCCTAAAGGAAACCTGTCAATAGCATAAACAGCATAGGTGATAAGACACACAGGAAGTTGTTTAGTTTTCAATAGTCATCCAATTGGCAATCTATTGTGATAGTAATTGGTAATACAGCATCAATTACAAATTAAACAAAATTAAATAAAATATAGTATTCTTAGTAAATGGTTGGTTAAATAAGGTTATAAAAAGACAGTTCTTAAATATAATTTCTCTTGAAATATGAAATCTATTTGACAATTTGATAAAGAAAATAAAGATGTATAAAGTATAAATAAAAAAATTAATTTTCAACAAATAAATTTGGAGCCAAATTGAAAGTTTTTTGGCAAAATATGCATTCAGTTAATTGGCCGTTCCTTACTTGTCATTGACAGAATACATTAAGAAAAGAAGATTATAATGTTTCATTTAAATTATATTTACTGACAAACAACTACTTTAAAATTCACAATCTTAAATGATGCATATCTTTCCTAATAGGTAATCCATATGTTTGAATTGTGGTGGGAATTAAAACATTGCTCAATAAACATGCTGGACTGAACAAAGATTGTTTAATATTTATTAAAAGCTCTAGTTCAAGATGTTTATTATACAGAAGGAATTAGGGCTGGTAGAACGTCTTACTACCATATTAAAAGTTATAAATAAGGAGCCTGCTGGTATGCTTAAACCTACAGAGTTTAATTAAACTGACTGTAAAAAGGGTTATAAAAACAAACTAAGTAGAACCATAATGTAAAATGGGTTGATAGAACAGCTAAAAGGTTAAACTGGTTAGCATAAAGTAGATAGAACAGCTAAAAGGTTAAACTGGTTAGCATAAAGTAGATAGAACAGCTAAAAGGTTAAACTGGTTACCATAAAGTAGGTAGAACAGCTAAAAGGTTAAACTGGTTAGCATAAAGTAGATAGAACAGCTAAAAGGTTAAACTGGTTAGCATAAAGTAGGTAGAACAGCTAAAAGGTTAAACTGGTTAGCATAAAGTAGATAGAACAGCTAAAAGGTTAAACTGGTTAGCATAAAGTAGGTAGAACAGCTAAAAGGTTAAACTGGTTAGCATAAAGTAGATAGAACAGCTAAAAGGTTAAACTGGTTAGCATAAAGTAGGTAGAACAGCTAAAAGGTTAAACTGGTTAGCATAAAGTAGGTAGAACTGGTTAGCATAAAGTAGGTAGAACTGGTTAGCATAAAGTAGGTAGAACTGGTTAGCATAAAGTAGGTAGAACTGGTTAGCATAAAGTAGGTACAACTGGTTAGCATAAAGTAGGTAGAACTGGTTAGCATAAAGTAGGTACAACCGGTTAGCATAAAGTAGGTAGAACTGATTAGCATAAAGTACATTAAAACCAGGGAGTTGTATTACAACTCCCTGGTTAAACTGGTTAGCATAAAGTAGGTTAAACTGGTTGAAATAAATTGGGTAGAACTAGAACTGGTTGAAATATATGGGATAGAACAGGTTATTGGTTAGCATAAAGTAGGTAGAACTGGTTGAAATAAATTGGGTAGAACTGGTTGAAATATATGGGATAGAACAGGTTAAACCGGTTAGCATACAGTAAAGTAGGTAGAACTGGTTGAAATAAATTGGGTAGAACTGGTTGAAATATATGGGATAGAACAGGTTAAACCGGTTAGCATAAAGTAGGTAGAACTGGTTGAAATAAATTGGGTAGAACTGGTTGAAATATATGGGATAGAACAGGTTAAACCGGTTAGCATAAAGTAGGTAGAACTGGTTGAAATAAATTGGGCAGAACTGGTTGAAATATACAAGGTAAAACAGGTTAAACTGGTTAGCATAAACTGGTTAAAATAAACTTTGTTGAACTGGTAATAAACTTTGTAAAACTGGTTGAAATATACTGGGTAGAACAGGTTAAAAAATACATTTAAGCTAAAAACTGAGTAGAAAGTTTTATGGCAAAAAATTGTGCTTCATTGCTTTTAAGATTAACAATTCTAGATCTACAGTTCTAATCAGAATACTTACTCTTTCCAGGAGGTTCTAATTCATTTTTTTTTTGTGTTCTTTTCAAAATTCTCTAGACTTTATTAGCTCTTTTGATCTAATTATATTAATTCAATACGACTGTTGTACTCAGGAGTAAATTAATTAGGCCACTATATGAACAAATGGATTTAAAATAAATGCAATCGATGTGGTGCCTAATCAAATTAAATTGTTTCTTTGTGAAATCAAAGTCCGTAACCTACAGTAAAATGGAATAATTCTACTGTATAGAGTGAATTGTGTGCAATACCACATTAAAAAGGTATATATTAATAATACTGGCTAGGATAACAGGACAGGACTTGAATCTCCAGATCTTGAGATAAAATAAGCTGCAAGGGTAACAAAGCAAACAGTAGTTGGAACAAAACAGTAGTTGGAACAGAACAGTGCGGCTTAAAAGTTGGTGAATCTGACCTGACCATACAAGATTAATTTTGTTTTACTTCTTAGTTTTGCAAATGTCTATATTCTTTCCTTAAGATAAGAACAGAACATAGATAGATAGATCTAATAATATAAATTTATGGCGAAGCCTAAGAAACAAAGTAAAGTATGAAATTAACAAAGCTAAAGAGAAACATTATAAGGATAATATAGAAGGACTAAAAAATGCACAACCCGGTAAATGGAATAAAACAATTAAAAACATTACAGGATATAACAATAAGTCAGACAATATTAAATTAAATAATTATGGTGAATCTGTTGAAGAACAGGCTGAACAAATTAATGAACATTTCTCAAGAGTATGTTGCCAGCTTCCACCACTCAGATTGGAAACACTTCCCTCGTACTTGCCTACAAAACCACCCCCCAAAATATACCATGGAGAAATTTGGAAGAGTTTAAACAAATTAAACTCCAATAAATCTGGCCACCCAGATGATATTCCGGTGAAACTCATTAAGCTGTTTTCTTTTGAAATAGCACAACCCCTGTTTTTAATCTTTAATACCTGTCTAAACGAAGGGGTGTTTCCAACTGTGTGGAAGACCGCATCAATTGTACCAGTACCTAAAGTTAAAAAACCGACAATGGTTGGCCAATTACGACCTATTTCACTAACTAAAATATTGGGTAGAGTATTTGAATCATTCCTAGCGGGATGGTTAAAAACGGATTTCGAACCAGTATTGGATTGTAAACAGTATGGTAACGTGAGAGGAACTAGTACAACACACTACTTAGTAGATATGTTGAATACGGTTATATCCAATATTGATGTGCCAGGGACCTACGCCACATTATGTACAGTTGATTTCACAACTGCGTTTGATAGGATAAACCATAATGTCGCTATTTCAAAGATGATAGAATCTGGTGTTAGACCGTCGATAATTCCAACGATTAGCAGTTTTCTGATGAATCGCACCCAGTGTGTGAAATTTAAGGGACATTGTTCTGGACTAAGAACTATAACGTGTGGGGTCCCCCAGGGTACCAAACTGGGACCCAGCATATTTACTGTTATGGTGAATGATGCGGGTAACACCACTGATAATCGTTGGAAATTTGTGGATGATCTAACACTGGGAGAAATAATTAATATAAAAAATAATAGTACATCATCAGAACTTCAATCCCATTTAGATTCCTTGAGTTGTTGGTGTAATCAAAATGACATGCTACCCAAGCCTTCGAAGTGCCATGTTATTAATATAAATTTTATGAAATCCCAAATAAACTACCCCCAATTTACTATAAGTGGTGAAAAAATTGATACTGTACATAGTATGAAATTATTAGGTCTTGAGCTACAAGACAATTTAGGTTGGGATATCCAAATCAAAAGTATTATCTCTAGAGCAAGTAGAAGAATGTTTCTTCTTTATGCATTGAGAGGATATAGTGCACCTATTGGTGACATGTTAAGTATTTATCAACTCTATATTCGGCCGCTGACTGAGTATGCATGTGTTGTTTGGCACTCTAGCATTACAAAACATCAGACCAATGAAATTGAGAGGTTGCAAAAGCGAGCATGCAAAATTATACTTGGCCAGGACTATGAGAGCTATGATACGGCCCTTACTCAACTTAAAATTACCAGCCTTGCTGAACGTAGAGAAAAATTAACATTAAAATTTGGAGAAGGTATCCTTAAGTCAGAGAGACATCGTAATATGCTGCCTGCTGAAAGACCTAATATATCTAGATTACGTAACCCCAATAGATTTACATTACCTAAAATAAAAACTAACCGATATAAAAATTCAACGATTCCCTATATTATAAACAAATTAAATTTCTCCTGTGAAAAATTAAATTTAAAAAATATATAATAAATGATTGTGCAATATTACCGCCTAAAATAATCAAATGAAGAGCACTGCAGACAACGTTTAATATTAATATATACTGTAAACTTTTATTTTCCGAAATTTAATATATTTTTGTAGATTTTTAATGTTGTGAATATTTTAGTGAATAATTGTGCAATGTTGCCACCTATACTAAAAGATAATAATAATAATAATCAAATAAAGAACAGTGCAGATAGGTTTTACTTTAGTATATTATAATGTAAATTTTTCGTTTTTTTAAATAAAAGTGCAATTGTATTTTCCAAAATTGTGTATATATTTTAAGATTCTTAATATTTTAAATTTTAGTGAATAATTGTGAAATTTTGTAATTGTATATTCCGAATTTATTTTTGTAGTTTTTATAGATTTCATTTCAATATTTTTTATTGTAATACAAACGTTATTAGCTATGTGCTATTGTTTTTGTAATTTTATATATACCGTAATAAATAAAAAAAAAAAAAAAAAAAAAAAAGAAACTGATGAATTGAAACAGATAATTAAATTAATTAAATTAGTATAGTTACCATGTTGTAATCAATACCACTGGACAGTGTATGTCTTCTTGGGTCTTCACGTTTGCTGACCTTTGACCTTGTTATCATTCCCTGCCCATTACTACCATGCAATACATCTTTGGCTATAGAGAAAAAAAAATTTAAAAAATTGTTAATGAGTTTACTATAATGTACAATAGCCTTGGGGTGTTACTACTTTAATAACATGCAGAGTGATACCAATCTCTAGGGTACAATATATGCAACTATAGCTCAGTCTGTTTATGTAACTGATTATAAACTCTGTTTCATTTAAAAATTCACATTAGCTAGGTTTACATTCAGAAATTATCATGAGTTTCTTTAGATAGATTCATATGGATAGCCTTGATGATTACCAATACATTTTGTTTTTATATTTTTAGAAACAAATTTTTTATTAATAGCAAAATGGTTAAATTTGGTTAAAAAATCAGAACTAAATAAGTAAAGAAACTGAGCAAAATACTTGGCAAAGTGCAGAGGAGGCTGGCTACAGTATTTAATATTCTGGACCATAGTGCAGAGGAGGCTGGCTACAGTATTTAATATTCTGGACCATAGTGCAAAGGAGGCTGGCTACAGTATTTAATATTCTGGCCCATAGTGCAGAGGAGGCTGGCTACAGTATTTAATATTCTGGACCATAGTGCAAAGGAGGCTGGCTACAGTATTTAATATTCTGGCCCATAGTGCAGAGGAGGCTGGCTACAGTATTTAATATTCTGGCCCATAGTGCAGAGGAGGCTGGCTACAGTATTTAATATTTTGGCCCATATTAAATGTGAAGATACGAAGCTTTTGTGATATCAAAAATGTCAATTTTCTTTAAAATCAATAGACCTGGTCTATATAGTAGCAATTTACAAAAACAAAATTCAGGAAGATAATTTAAAGACTGCAGACATTCTCGTGCAAACAAACATAGTATACAAAGTATAGACTTTTGAGGTTTAAAATGTGGAAACACATTGTGTTCAATATTTTACAAATTAAACAATAAATAATTTTTCCTATTTAAAATACATTTTGAAAAGGAGGAAAATTAATCAGCTGAAACTCTCTTGTTTTACACAAGAAATTAAAATAAATTGTTATCAACATAAAATGAGAGCATCGTGAAGTCAAATACTAACATTTTAACAAGTTAATAAAGACTGACGTTGAAACATGTTTTTTTGACTGTAATTAGAAATGATGTATGGAAATCAGCTGTAAATCTCTACACTGCCTGTGCATTCAAAACCAAGTTGAAGAGTTTAATTTTCTGCGACAATGTCACAAAATCGTGATGTTTTATTACTTTTTGACGAGACAGTCATTATCGACCTCATACAGTTAGCGTTCATTATTGATAATAATTCGTCTAATTAACGTTTAAAAAACAAAGCAATCTTCATTAAAATAAGAAATGAATGCTAATACAGGTATTATTATTTACAAACAAAAACAAAGTATTTTTTATGTTAAAATATTACTTGCTAGCGAGTGTTTCTGCTACATATCATAGTGTGTGGTTTAAAAATGTCATGATGTGATCTACATACTGTAAAAAGTTAGACATTGCAGCTAAGAACTTCACTAAAACAAGTAAAATGGTTATTTGACATATACTGTAGTTGGTTAATTGACATTGGTCCCATTTCAGGTCTTACAGTAATTTATATTAATAACTGGTTGCTAGTAATTTGGTATTAAAGACTTCAATGTAGTTACAGGTAGGTTCTTAATTAAATAAAGAAGCAATAGTTTGACACCTTGGTGACTGCCGGATAAATTAAGAGATAATGTCATCAACAAGGAATGTCAAATGGACAAATAATCACCAAGTTTAAAAGCATCTTGATACTAATCATTTATTTATTTGACACTTCGAATTTAACATCATTGGCCCTGTTTCTGCTGCCAACTAAATACCGTATATTATACGGTATTTTTTGAATACCGTATGTATACGGTATATTTTTGGCAGCAGAAACTGCGCTCATAAAAAATATACCGTATTTTCCCCACAAAATTTGTGGATAAAATACGGTATTTACAAATTTATACCGTATTTTTTGTACCCGTTTCTGCTGCTAATAAAAAATACCGTATTTTTTTTTTACATGACAAAAGGTCAACATTCGTATTTTTATTTTCTTTCGCTGTCAGCTGTTTTACACACGTGTATATATATATTCGGCGAAAATGTGGAGCGAAGACGTCACAGTTTTACTAAATAAATTTGTGTGGGGAAGCTAAAATGTCTGGCCAACTAAAAGGTAATAAAAGGGACAACCACATTTATAAAGACATTTCTAAAAAAATAAAGCAGGAGTATGGAATAGACTTGTCTCCAAAGCAAGTAAACTCAAAGCTGAAGAGCCTGCGAAAGCAGTACAACATTGCAAAATACAATAACTCGGGGAGGGAGGGAACGAATTAATTGTCCCCATTACGATGTTTTCTGTGCTCTCACAACATCTCTATCACTAAGGCTAGGCTGTTGAAAGTGAGACGTAAAACTTCCTTTATTGCGACTTTTAATTATCGATCAAATAAATGAATGGCAATTTGGGTAAAAAAGATGAAATTTAACACGACCACCCAAGAAGTATTGTTAGCAGAAACGGGGTACTAAAAAATACGGTATAAAAAATACCGTATTTTATACCATATTTTATACCGTATTTTGAGCAGTTGCAGCAGAAACAGGCCCTAAATAGAGTGAAAAGTTTAACAACAAAATTGTAATTGAAAATAAATCTTCAATCAATATGAATTACTTTACTATAGCCTACATACAGTAGATGACTATAAAAACCTCTTCCAAGCCAATGATACGTATTCCTAAAGACCAAGATATCTTATTATTTACTATATATACGGTAATTATTGTCAGTATAACAATTTTTCAATTTTAATTATTCTTGCATAAGAAAATTGAAATAATTAATAATAAAAAATGATTGTTTATTTCATTTTGAAATACTGTACTAAAGATATTTATGATGAGCAGTTTAATACTGTAAAAAGACTTCCTGGTAGAATTAATATCTTTGTAATTGTCAGGGAAGTACTGAGTGTGAAATTGAAATAATTAATAATAAAAAATGATTGTTTATTTCATTTTGAAATACTGTACTAAAGATATTTATGATGAGCAGTTTAATACTGTAAAAAGACTTCCTGGTAGAATTAATATCTTTGTAATCGTCAGGGAAGTACTGAGTGTGGGATACAGTACATTGACTGCTGCCCTGGAAGAGGGTTTATTGAGAACACCCAATGCTACATGTGTACAGTAGCTTTAATAGTATCAGATACTGTAGGAAGTTGAAGGGCTGCATGTCACTGACTGTTCATTGTGGGCACTTCCCTGTTAATAGCAATCCATGCAAATTTATTCAGTTAAAAACAGTTGCTGACGTTATCAGTGATCAGTAATACCCCAAATGTTCACAGCTTCCCCTAGACACACAGACCTTGGTTCACGCCACACTGTAGACTAAATTGTGATTAAACAAAGATATCTTAGCACAAAATACCACAAGCTGCAGACACTAATACTAATAGCTAACTATGTCAATACTATGAATAATATGTAAACAGAGTAATTACCGGTATTATAATTATGAATTTAAAGTTCAATGAGGTTATAGTAAATAATAAAAATTGGTAATATGGCAAAAATGGACAACTAAACCAATTGTTTGTATGCAAGCACTGTATTCTAAATTTTATTTTAGATATTTTATAAATATTTACACTTATTATGGTTTCATTATTATGACTAAAAAAATATTATGATTGATTCAATAAAGTTCACAAGAAACAAATATTTTTAGTGTTCTCATAAAAAAGCAAACAAAATTCGATACAGTCTAAGGGACATACTGTTTACCAAAACACAAATAACTGTGATTTCGTCAGAGATATCAACATTAAGTTTTCATGAATAATTTATAAAGGCACTAATAATTATCTATAGGATTCAGAAACCTATGTAATTAACTTTGGAATGTGCTGCCAACATGACTTAAATTACCATTTAATTAGCATTTAATTAGCATATTTTAGAAATTGATGACTTTCAAAACAACCAGTATTGAAATTGAATTATTTCAAATTACCGAGTTTCAAAAGTTTAGGAAATTTGCTGTTTTGGTGATGATGTATGAAATTACTCATTCCTTAGTATGCGACATAGCAAGGATTTGAACCCTGGATATGATGGTGGTGACAAGGCACTTTAAAGTAAAAACCTTTATTGCACCAACCAAGAAAACGATTTTTTCATACCCATTCTTTATACCTTTACCAAACTCTAATCCTATATTAGTTAATTATGCGGTACATCACTTATATATAGTTCTGAAAAGAGCCAGATATTTCGATCAATATACTTTGGGCATCCTCACTCCTACTGTAGGAAAAAAATAAACAACATACTTATTAAACCATTTTGCTATTAATTGTGGACAAAAACAATAATCCATAGAGAAATAAGTACTGTACAGTTAATTAATAAATTCATCTGTACACAACTATTCTACTGATTCTATTTATGGAATAATATGTTAACGTCTCTTCAGCTGTTGCGATCACTGTCACAGAAGAGTGATGTCACTTGTATTCATAGTCACGGTCTATTTCATACCGTTGATTGTTTCTTGAAAAAATGTACGTAAGACAACTAATGAACTAGAAATGGAAAACAACTATTGTTTTCTACATGGTATCACTTTGCAAAAACACAATGGCACATCCATATTCATAATAACGTAATAACGATAATATGTGGAATCAGCGGTGAATCAAACTTCTATTGGGAACGGTGGGTTATACTGAAAATGTATAATAATACTGTAAAAAACAATACTATTAAAAGGTAATTTATAAAATATATAATGTAAAGTAGGATCCCACCTTTTGAAACACTTTCTCACTAACACTAACAGACAAGCTGCATTATGTGTTTTAACACTAACAGACAAGCTGCATTATGTGTTTTAACACTAACAGACAAGCTGCAATATGTGTTTTAACACTAACAGACAAGCTGCAATATGTGTTTTAACACTAACAGACAAGCTGCATTATGTGTTTTAACACTAACAGACAAGCTGCATTATGTGTTTTAACACTAACAGACAAGCTGCAATATGTGTTTTAACACTAACAGACAAGCTGCATTATGTGTTTTAACACTAACAGACAAGCTGCAATATGTGTTTTAACACTAACAGACAAGCTGCATTATGTGTTTTAACACTAACAGACAAGCTGCATTATGTGTTTTAACACTAACAGACAAGCTGCAATATGTGTTTTAACACTAACAGACAAGCTGCATTATGTGTTTTAACACTAACAGACAAGCTGCATTATGTGTTTTAACACTAACAGACAAGCTGCAATATGTGTTTTAACACTAACAGACAAGCTGCATTATGTGTTTTAACACTAACAGACAAGCTGCAATATGTGTTTTAACACTAACAGACAAGCTGCAATATGTGTTTTAACACTAACAGACAAGCTGCATTATGTGTTTTAACACTAACAGACAAGCTGCAATATGTGTTTTAACACTAACAGACAAGCTGCAATATGTGTTTTAACACTAACAGACAAGCTGCAATATGTGTTTTAACACTAACAGACAAGCTGCAATATGTGTTTTAACACTAACAGACAAGCTGCAATATGTGTTTTAACACTAACAGACAAGCTGCAATATGTGTTTTAACACTAACAGACAAGCTGCATTATGTGTTTTAACACTAACAGACAAGCTGCAATATGTGTTTTAACACTAACAGACAAGCTGCAATATGTGTTTTAACACTAACAGACAAGCTGCAATATGTGTTTTAACACTAACAGACAAGCTGCAATATGTGTTTTAACACTAACAGACAAGCTGCATTATGTGTTTTAACAGTACGGTCAACATTGGTTCAGGGAACGGCTCTTTAAGGGGACAATTTTGGGTCCCAAAAGTGTCCATTTAATGGGTTCTACAGTACTGTATATTGAATAAATTATGTGTAAAGTTGATCAAAACATGATTTTTTTTGTTTACTTAAGACAATGTCTAAAATCAAAACAAGAATCGAGAATCAAATCATGGCTACTGAGGTGTTGCTCTTCTCCACTGTTATTTTCTGTTAAGATTCATGTGCACTTTTAAAAACTTGGCTTAGAAGTTTTTCGCATCATGGTATTTTCAATTTATACACCTAACACGATTGTCATTTGTCACCGTTACTCTGAGGTCTTTTAACTTTTATTTTTTAAGACATTTTTTATAAAAGTAGTTCAGTTTATATTGGTACAATAGTCAAATTTTAGTTACGCTAAAATCACATTCAATACTATATGAATTTACATACAGTATACTGTATGATTTGATTAGACCTTCAACATATGTCCTAATATTTTGTGTTGTCATTAAAGTATTGATATTTAGTCAATGACTAACCACTTTGTATCGGTCATTAAACGGTCACTACATGATTATAGCAATATCAGTGTTGCAAAAAATTGGCCAATAAGTATGCTACTTTTAGCAGAGACCTCATTTCTTCATTTGTGGCCATTGACTTTTGGTCAGGCAATATTTTAATCGAAATACGGTAATTTATGACATCTTTTGGAAATCAATTATTTTTATTGCTATAATTTGACATTAATTGCTATTTATATAGAAACCTCTCTAGGTAATATTTTCAACATGGATAGTTGAAGGGAAAATAATAATAAAAAAGGAACGACATTTCGACTCCATTATGGGGTCATTCACAGGTTCAAATTATACTTATTTTATTATTACTGCATACAAGTACTGTACATTATATTTGGCAGGCATCAGCTTAAAATAATGATTCATATTTTGCTACATTCTTAGTGCTCTTTTAACATAGAAATCTATACAGTAGATAGATTAACATTATTCCTTAATGTCAACATTTACAAACTCTCATCCAAATTCCAAGCATCTAAATTCTCCTTAACTTTAATGAATGATTACAAAAAATGATCTAATTTGGAATGCAACAACCAGTTTTGCTAAATTTAGGCTTACAGTAGTATTAGTGTATTTTATAATGAAACAGATAAAAAAGGTTACTGCAGTACACTGTATGTGGAAAAATTAGATTTAACTAGTGTAATAACGTCCCTGTTCTATTAAAAATAAAGGAAAATTCCTAGGTTGTACAGTACATGGTGGTAGTACTGTAATGGCTCTTATACAGTACAGTAGATGAATGTATAATCTTCTAATCCTATGGATTAAACTTGATTTAACTAATTTAAACTTAAATCCCCTTGATCTTGATCTTTGATATTAAATAGGATCTAAAGGACAATGAGATAATGCCACCAACAATCTCTAATCAATGTCATTTACTCATTTCATAAGTATGTCACATACCAAAGTTACATTCTTTTAAGACTACCTGTTGATTCCTAATACTGTATTTGTATTCCTTTGATAATTTAGCTAAAAATATTTATGAAAATAAAGTAAAAATATTAGAAGATTTAGGTTCTTGTTTCATAGGGACCTACTGTACCACTTTCATATTTTCCAACAAACTACAGAAACGCACCAAGTACCGTAGGGTATAGAATTTGGAATCTGTGACATTTTTGGCAGCAATTTAATAGGTACGCTCAGTTGAATATTCAATTATTTGACAATAAGTGATCATAACAACAGTAGGGCGAGGTAAGGAGTTTTTTTTTTATTGCAAAACTCCAGTGTTGCAGGATTGATGTAATGGAATTTCTCTGGGATTTATAGATTTAAATCGTACTAGCACTGCGGAGTTTATTAAACAAAGTGTTTAATGTTGAAAGGGGTATGAATTATACTATTTGCTATAAAAGAACAAATATAAGAACCATTTTATTGATATTTGAAACATTGTTGAACAAAACAAAACTTTTGTGTCAGTGCCACACATTCTTAAAGACTCATAATTTACAGGACATAAAAAGAAATAAAAAATACAGTGAGCAATAAAAGGATTAAAAATAAAATAATCTTGTAGACAGTACAATACTGTATGTAACTTTATGATGAATTATTTTATCATTTATTTACTATTATCCTTATTTTACTATTTTTCAACTTATTACTATGAACTCATGACACACCTGCTGAGGGACAAATGTGTTTGTTTGTAGAAGACATCACCACCACCAGATGGTACACTTTATCTTTTATGAAGACGCTGAGACAACAATATCATCACACTTTAATTGTATACCATTTATTTCTTTTATTCAATCAGAAAGAGTTCATGATCACAAACGCTGTAGCAGACGTTTATGTGTTTTCATTCATTTTATAGCTTAGTGAATTCGTTGTTGTTTCATGGTGAAGTTGAATAAAAAGTTAATGAGTGTAAAGGGGCTTTCTATTGCTCACTGATTTCTTACAAGTTTTTGTGTTCTTTAAATCAAGCCGATAACACACCTGTGACTAATAAACTCCCTAAAGGCTAATTTTCTTTCATTGAAAAGCGGGCAATAATTTCACCGTTTATTTATTAGCTCGGTAAATACAGTAATGGCCGCTTATCTTTGATAATAAATCACTAATTACTGTATTTGTTTTTTTACAACCATTAACAATTTTCCTTTCGCTTTGTTTGGAAATTGATCCTTTTAAACATGTATACAGTAGAGTTTGCTATTGTATAATGTATGTAGCGTTGTATAATGTACAATTGTCCTCTCTCCGTATTAGAACCAGAACCTGTATTTCAGGGACACCCCGCCTCTATTACTGTATAAGGGGTAAATACAAAAATATGCCCAACCCCATCTCAGGAAATACCATTATTATTTGGTTGTGAAAGTGTCTTCAATATATTATGTACAGTATACTGTAGAAAATGGATTGAACTTCTGTATATATAATTTCATGTATACTTTTACGTGTGTTTACTAGTATCAGTATAACCATAATAATGTGTTGTTTTGTAAACTATAGTAATCAATAATATAATAATGTCTACAGTCTACATCCAATAAATCCCAAAACATAATCCACATGTATTTTAAGAGGCACTATATGTCAACAAATAATTATTAGTCCTCTCTCCATGACGGTTGTCACATAATGCTTTGTATTATTTTTTATTGTATTTATATGTTTCATATGGACAGTTTGTCTGAAATAAAGTTGAATTGAATTGAATTGAATTTATACTGTAGCATAATTAAAATGTTACAGTACAATATGTTCACCTTTAGAAATGTTTGATTATGTTCAAAGAAAAATGTTCTAAATATTCATCAGAAAAGAAAACTTTTGAATTATAAATGCTTTAATCACAAAAACCTAAAGAAAAAAATGTGCATGTAGTTTAAAATTGCAAGAAATATTTTACAATGTTAAAGAAATTATACTATAGGGCCATTCAACTCTTAATGGGGAATTTGATACTAAGCACAAAAGTTCTGTGGTTTTCAATTTCTTAAAAACTATCATAAAAGCGTATTTAAACTGCAGATTAAGACAGTTTTAATCTGGTAAGCCATTTTGAACTTGCCAGCTAAATTAAGGTTCATGAATAACTTGAAACATTTATTTCTCTTAGGTAAATATTTTCCATTTTCTTTGCATTCATCATTAAATCGTTTAAAACTTTGTCAAAACAGTATTAACAATAAGAGAATTAGGGAAACCTTGGCGAGAGAAATGAAACTAATTAGATTGGGTACTACTTAGTACCACTTCTCAATTTTAAGCATAATAAAATGCTACTAAATACAGTACTTAGATTTAATCAGTAACCTGTATGAGTAATAGTGAACTTCAATTTCATTTGGAAAGTTGATAAATGTGGTCCCCTAAAACAATACAAAACAAAGGGTTGTATATGACCTAGGCGCATAAAAGGGATAATAGTTTTCAAAGCCCACCTGCCCTTGAAGGGAACAAGCTCACAATGAACAACCTTTGTCACCACAAAACACATCCAGGTGTGTTGTAATGATATCATAAACAAAAGAAACCCCAGCACATGGGGTTCTTATACAAAATGATCATGGTAGGTAAAATGCAGCTAAATTACTCATTATTACTAATAAATTTTCTCCATCAGTTAGTTTGTACAGTTTTTTGCAGTTTTAATCAAGTTAATAATCACTTTCGCAAAAAATTAAACTAAAAACTCACTTATAAAAAGAAAGAAATAAACGGTTACATTAAACCAAAAACCTATTTAGTTCCAGTTAATTTGACTATTTCTTGATCAAATTTTCAGGTAATTTTTTTTCTTGATCCAATTTTTAGTCAAAGTGACATTTAAATAAATGAATATTATTTGGTTATTTTTAATTAGGAGTTGTACACAAATTTGTACAAAAACTAAATGTATTTATTCAACATCATAATACAGTAGTAAATAGAGTACATTACACAGCCTCTTGTTACAGTAGTAAATAGAGTACATTACACAGCCTCTTGTTACAGTAGTAAATAGAGTACATTACACAGCCTCTTGTTACAGTAGTAAATAGAGTACATTACACAGCCTCTTGTTACAGTAGTAAATAGAGTACATTACACAGCCTCTTGTTACAGTAGTAAATAGAGTACATTACACAGCCTCTTGTTACAGTAGTAAATAGAGTACATTACACAGCCTCTTGTTACAGTAGTAAATAGAGTACATTACACAGCCTCTTGTTACAGTAGTAAATAGAGTACATTACACAGCCTCTTGTTACAGTAGTAAATAGAGTACATTACACATAGTAGAGGCTATATATGGTTTGACCTTGAAAAAATTCTAATAAAAGGTCTTTTGGTATTTTCTTGTAGCTTTAGGTGTCAATAATTACCAAAAAATTTTTGCAGCCTTCTAGTTGCTGCGTTAGTGAGATATTGAGGGTCAAAGGTCAGTGACCTTTTTGTGGCATTTGATGGCTCATAACTCCTCAACTCCTGGGTTTAAAAAGACAAATGTGGTTTCTACATCTATGTTTTAGTGGTCAAACAACAAAATAAAGTTTTTGCAAATTTCGGGTTACTTGTGCCATTGGTCAGATAGTCGGGTCAAAGGTCATTGACCTTTATTCATTAATAACTACTGCTAGTGTAGGACCTGAGTAAGATTTGTATGCATTCAATTTAGGAGAGAATATCTCAACTGTTATAGGATAATTTGACCCCAAGGAACAATATGGGATATGTGTCAAATTCGTTATCTGGGGCGAAAATGCCCAAAATCGGGGTCAAGGGTTAGAAATGTGTCGTTCTTATATCTCGACAACCACTTGTCATACAGATTTGCTTTTGGTGTCAAATTGTTCAAAATATACATATTTATATTCGGTCTAACACAACTTTTACCCAAAAAAATGACCGGAAATGCTTTTACTGACCTTTGACCAAAAAACACATTTTCGGGTTAAATTATTATTTAAAATGTCAATGGACACACTGTATGGTATCAAATGAAAGCATATACAATATGCTACCCATTGCTACCCAACTTGTATTGAACATTTTTTAATTAGGAATCTAATCTTATGGAAAATGTGCCTAATTTGATTACTTTTATACAAAAAATGAATATTTAGTAGCGTAATTGTTGTGCTTATTTATATAATGTTAAATAATTTTAAATAAGTGTTTGGAAGAACTATTTGGTATCAAATAAAAGCCCATACAATATTCTATCCATTGCTATCCAACTTTTAATACAAATCTGTAATTATGATGCTACTTTGGTGAAAAATGTGCATATTTTATTGCTTTTTGACAAAAATGGGTATACATTACCAGATAATTTATTTTGGTTTATTTATGATATTAAATAATTCAAATGTTTGAAAAGACATATTTGGTATCAAAGGAAAGCACATACAATATGCTACCTAACTTGTATTTAATTATGTGATGTTATTTTTGGAAAATATGCATATATCTTTTATTAAATTTAGACAAAAATGAGTATAAATTAATGTAAGTTTATTTTGGGTGAAATAATTCTAGCGTTGTAATGAAATATTTGGTATAAAAAAGAAAAGAATTAGTTGTAGTTTATTAAGTTCTTTATTTGGTAGACCAAACAAAATGGCATTGCAGTAGTCTAACCGTGATGTTATTAGTGCATGGACAAGTTTAATAAGCGAGGAGTGGGTTAAGGATTTGCGAATTGATCTTATGTTACGAAGGTGGTAGGTATCAGATTTACTAATGTTGTTGATATGTCTGGACATAATCATTGCTGAGTCAAATACAACTCCGATATATCTAACCTCCAACGATGATGTGATTGATGTTTCTAGCAATGGCCAATTTCTTGAAGTGTTTTGAATGAATAAATAAGATTTCTGTTTTACCAGGGTTAAAAAGAGCATGTTTTTAGTTAGCCAATCCTGAACATCAACAACACAAGCTTCGATAACCGACTTCGCCTCATTAAACTCTGCTGAATTAAAGCTGATGTATCATCTGCGTACACATGATATTGGACACAATGTCGCTTAATGATATCACTCATGGGCGAGGTGTAAACTAAAAACAATACTGGACCCAGTATTGATCCTTGAGGAACACCGCATTTCAGGTCGATAGAGGTGGATTTGACATTACCAATCTGGGCCTGCTGCTTCCTAGAAGACAAATATTACTTGAACTAATTTAGAGCAGATCCACGGATACCAATAGACGAGAGTCTTGCAATAATAATGGAATAGTCCATGGTATCAGAAGCTGCCGACAGGTCGAGGTACACAGAAAAAAGACAATTACCTTTATCCAGAGCTAAAATAATATCATTATGCACCTTGAGAATGGCTGACTCTGTACTGTGGCGCTTTCTATATGCTGATTGAAGAGGGTCGAACAGATTATTGTCGTCAAGAAAATGTATGAGATCTAAAGCAACGCATTTCTCAAGGATCTTAGATAAGAAAGCGACATTAGAAATAGATTGAAAATTTGCCATGCAAGTATGTGAAGGTGTCTTTAAAATAAGTGTAACTAGACCCAACTTCAAATCATCAGGAAAGGTCGTACCAGTTGATAAAGATAAATTAATAATAATTCTAAATACTGAAGTCAATTATGTTATGTAAGTTATATTCCTAATTAAAAATGTTTAATACCAGTTGGGTAGCAATGGGTAGCATATTGTATATGCTTTCATTTTATACCCTACAGTGTGTCCATTGACATTTTATGGAATAATTTAACCCGAAAATGTGTTTTTTGGTCATTTTTTGGTCAAAGGTCAGTAAAAGCATTTCCGGTCATTTTTTGGGGTAAAAGTTGTGTTAGACTGAATATAAATATGTATATTCTGAACAATTTGACACCAAAAGCAAATCTGTATGACAAGTGGTTGTCGAGATATAAGAACCACACATTTCTAACCTTTGACCCCGATTTTGGGCATGTTCGCCCCAGATAACGAATTTGACACATATCCCATATTGTTCCTTGGGGTCAAATTATCCTATAACAGTTGAGATATTCTCTCCTAAATTGAATGCATACAAATCTTACTCAGGTCCTACACTAGCAGTAGTTGAATGAATGAAGGTCAATGACCTTTGACCTGACTATCTGACCAATGGCACAAGTAACACGAAATTTGCAAAAACATTATTTTGTTGTTTGACCACTAAAACATAGATGTAGGCACAACATTTGTCTTTTTAAACCCAGGAGTTGAGGAGTTATGAGCCATCAAATGCCAAAAAAGGTCACTGACCTTTGACCCTCAATATCTCACTAACGCAGCAACTAGAAGGCTGCAAAAATTTTTTGGTATTTATTCACACCTAAAGCTACAAGAAAATACCAAAAGACCTTTTATTAGAATTTTTTCAAGGTTACATAGGATAAATGTCACATATAGCCTGTACTAACAGCCTCTTGTTACAGTAGTAAATAGAGTACATTACACAGCCTCTTGTTACAGTAGTAAATAGAGTACATTACACAGCCTCTTGTTACAGTAGTAAATAGAGTACATTACACAGCCTCTTGTTATTTTATGAATTATGTTTTAATCTTGTTGTAAATATAGTGATTTTTAGTACACATGACATGGTAACATTTAGGCAATTTTAATTAATTTTTGTATGGCAGAGAAAGGTGGATGTGTTATATACCAGAATTCCATATAACTTTAATGATGAAAAGCAAACATGGGTTCTTTTAACTGTGATATCTGTCTTGTCATCAGCAAACACTCTTGTATCAGTATTTATCTATTCCCTTCATTGTTCAGTATACAATAGTATAATACAGTACTATAATACTACATATACACTATACAAAGATAATAGTATAATAGAGTACTATAATACTACATATAAACTATACAAAGATAATAGTATAATAGAGTACTATAATACTACATATAAACTATACAAAGATAATAGTATAATAGAGTACTATAATACTACATATAAACTATACAAAGATAATAGTATAATAATAATTACTATATTGACATACAGTGCTATACAAAGGAGAGAATAACACACAATAAACAGTGATACACATAAAAGATGAACAGTTGTTAATGCCATCAATTAGGTGTTTTGTTTCAATAAATAGCTGTCTCATTGATTGACATTCCACAGTTATTAATCAATGCTCCTTGGCACCTTTGTTCAAAGCATGATATGCATGAGTGTGTGAAAATGATCAATCTCCAAAATACCAGCTCAACAAAATCATTAGATAGTGTAAATGATAACCCAATATAATCATGTAGAATTTACAAATATTACTTTTAAAAAAACCGGAATACAGTACAAGCATTAAGAAGAATACTATTATTAAGTATGTTGCTTTCCTTATAGAACTAGAACAGCAAAAATTGGTGTTGATGCAACAATCGTTTTGTTTCAGTTTTATATAGTATTTCTTATAATTAATGTATTTCTTATAATTAATTCTCAAAATAACTCTACAATACTATATTTAATTTAAAATATGTGTATATGTAAATGTTTGTGGTATACTATATTTTCCAAATTAATTTGACTACAGTATATACTGTAATTCAGCATCAACCCATTATCCTATAAGTTAAAAGTTAGAGTTGAACACAATAAATTACTTTACTGTAATATACTAAACAAGTTTTTAAAATCCACTCTACTAACTTCGAAGTATAATTAATGAATAGGTTGTGATTAATTAGTCTCCAGAAAATGTAAAGTAGGCACTTTATCATTGGAAAAGAAATTTAAAGAGAGAAAATTTAAGCATTTGGTTTTTATCTGTCATGCAAGAATATTATTGACAAATAATTTATACATCAAAGTTAAAGAATTACAACTAAATAAAATTCAAATATTTAAATACATCTGCATTCATTAGAACTTGGTATTCATTTAATACTGTATTTGATAAATATATAATACTGTACATACCTTGATTCATGCCTGACTGGCCATCAAGAGAGTTACGACTTGGAGGACGGTTCATGATTGACGAAACACTCCTCGAAACTCGTGAAGAAGGGACCTGCCCATACTCTTGTTTCTTCATCCACCCATCAAAGTCGATTGGCTTTCGTGGGCCTCCATTAGAATGTCCAAAACTTCTGCGCATTGGATGGTCTCTTTGACGTCTCTTTATATCCGGCCCTGGATCGGTTTTATCAAGATCCGTCTCCAAAAGACCGGGAGGCTTTCCTCTCAACAAATGGGAAGCGCTTTTTGAACGTTCACGCTGCATGGGCAAGATGGCGTTGTTAGGACGTACAGTAGCTGTGTTCGGATGTTGTTTATCCTCATGCGACGATTTACCATTCGCCGTCTTCTCAAACCTACTGTTAATAAGCGCTATTTTTAAACCTGTGCAAAAACGATCAAAACTTAGCTTTCCGGTTTTTGGGGTAACCTTTTTTAACCCTTCTAAAACGCCACGGGGGACTCCAATAACATCTTCACCTTTCCATCTGGTTTCAATGTCTTTAAGATCTATCATGCCATCTCTGTCTTCGTCAAGAATATCAAACAGTACTTTTAACGACGAAACAAATGCTTTAGGCAAGTTATCAATAGGTGATTTTGGTGGAGAAACTATGTTGTTGTTGTTGTTGTTGGTAGTGTGCTCTACCGGTTTATGAGGCACCAAAGTAGCCATCATTGTGCTGAAATTTATAAAAAATGAAAAAAAACCTTTATTAATATACTTATAAAGTTATAGGTGTGTATTCTCACACAAAACTAAATACCAACAATAAAAATAATTGATGATGTATAGACGTTTATTGAAAAGAATTTCCTCTTACTTAGACCCAACTATCATCTCAGTGTAAGCCACACACCACCACTTGTTGCTGGCCTACCAAGTGCTCCTGCTTACTAAAGTTACTCCATGCATGCATCGATGGCTACATATAGCCTGTCACACAGGCTAACTAAAAAATTACAACATCGTGCCTACCAGTCTACATTAGATTCTTCGGTCATTCCACACTTTATTACAAAATGTCAACAGTGAAATCAAATGGCCTACATTACCTGTTATTTTTTAACTGATTGAGAAACTTCTGTTTAATATTACAATCAAATACTTCCCCTCCGTCCAACACTGAATCAACTCACGAACTGTCAGCAAACTAAGTATTGTTTTGGTTTTGAAATGTGGTATCCAAAAATGTCTTAACATAGAGGGCGCTATCATAAATCTGTTTTTCCACCAAATAATAAATTTGTATTGTATAATTATTTGTAACATATAGAGTAGTTTTTCCGTTGAGTACTTCTTTAACGGAGTATTTTGAGCGTTGAGATTGTTCTTAACGAAAAAGCTTTCGTTGTCAACGTTTTCTATTCGAATGACTTTCTGTTGAGCACAAATTTACAATTCGAATACAAAAAGTACTCAACGAATCTTTACGTTGACAACGAAAGTTCCCAATCGAATATGACAATTGAGATAGTGACCTCGGAGTGACCCATAATATCTTACAGCAGGACAATATCATGTTAATTATTGTTATATTAATTTAATATACGGTACTTTTATATTATTATAATTATTTGAATAAACGCCTCCCCTGAATAAACGTGCCCTCAATACAACATAATTTTGATTAAATTCCCCCCTCACTTTCGAATATTTTTTTTTTTTTTGTATTTTGTATTAATATTTGTCCTCAGTGAGGAAATTCGGATTAGGCCCTCCACGGACCCACGGCAGCCAGCAGTGCAGCGCCTACCAGATTAGGCAATGAGAGTAAAGCATCTTGCCTAAGGATGCAATTAGTATGGTACAGATAACCTCGAACCCATGCCTATCACATGCTAGTCCGATATTACCATTACACCATCACTCTCCAGTATATACAGCACCCGCCACGATTTCTAGACGGTCTCCCATCCAGAACGCAACCGGGCCCAACGTTGCTTAACTTCGCCCTGCCACATGCATATATATATATATATATATATATAAACACAACAGGCAAAGAACATTAATTTTAAACCGCCCGGTGATATACTGAAATTTAATTAATTAATTTGAAACGATAAAGATGAGGAAATCTGTGAGAATGAGAAAAAGTCGCCCCAACCGAGACTCGATACACACAATATTGCAGCTATTACAACATATTTCTATTTGTAGTAGAATTGATTGATTCTGAATTGAATAAATTTTTTTCATATCTAGGTGTATTTTCATTATACATGTTTATTACACCCAAAAAAATAAACCCCTTCCCCGAATAAATATGGTACTGTATTTAAATAAAACGATAACATTTATGATACACACAAACAAACAAATATATTTGATTCCTTTTTTTTAAACATTATTTTTCCATAATAAAATTACATATACAATAATTATCAAGAGTTAATCATACTTGATAAACTAATTTAATAAATCATATTTTACAGATAAGACATATTCTACTTTATTATTTGCATATTCTCATGCATATGCAAATATAACTAAATTATTCATGTTTTTGTATTTTGATTACACATCTATAAGTATGCATGCATTGTAAATGCAAATACAATTATACGTTATCAATGTATTACACTTATCAATTAAAATAATAACCCGTGTTGAAATACAAACCATTCCTTTACCTAAATGGCGACCTTTGAGGACGTCATATCAGCTCATAATTAATAATTTTTACAGAATATTATTGCATAATGTTAAGGAATTGGCAAATTAAAATATTTTTCTTTACTTTTAATTATATACAATTGAATGCTAATTTTTACACTATTCTTTTAGGACAGTTAAGTATTACAGTACTATTTCTAGTCTACACTAAATATTAAGTCTACAAAGTGCTTACTTATTTTAGTAATTGAGTTTCAAATATTCTATATATTAATGTTGTTTTTGGAGTGTAAACCTGAAAGTAGCAGCACTCAATGTGACCATATCATTAGATGCACCATTATTAACAAAGCAAAACATTAAATCAATTTAGCTTTTTTTCAAAACCTACTCTATGTTAATCAATTAACTATGATAATTAATCACAAAGTAAACTATATAAAATTGGAATGATAATTTTTGTAACATTAAAAAAATGACAGTTATGGATACAGTAAAGCATGTCAAATAACGATATACCTAGAAAACTACAAAAAGTTACATAAACCAACTCAATTTCTTTCATTATCTTTAAGTTGCATTCTGAAAACCAAATTCTTGAAAAATCAGACATTTTGGCCAATTTAAGAATTTCCAGTTTTTTATAACTCCATCCTAATATTGTAAAAGTAGATATATATAATAAGATACTATAAGATAATATAAAAGATACTGTTTTTCGATCGGTTTACTTTTTTCTCTTTCAAGGTTTAAAGGGGGAAGTTGAGTATAAATCATAATTATTTGAGATAATAATAGTTTTTCAAGAACTACTATAATTGTAATTGTATAACACAAAATATACTTTTATATTATATAATTTTTATTTCAGCCTTTAAATCAAATTAATTATCTATCTATCGTCTTATCAAATTGTTGAATACCACAAAATGCTTAATTTTGTATTTGATATTATAATGTCTATGTTTATATTTAATAAATGTTAAAATACATCTCACCTGAAATACATCCTATTTATAAAATCAAAGATCTTATCCATAAACCAAAGAAACAAAAATACATCTAATTGTTTACCATAGTGAAAAAAAACTTTACTGTTACAGTACTGATTTAATTTCATCAAAATTTAATAGTAACATCTGATGTCAATAGGGGCCAGTTCGGAGCCCTTTGACAAGGAAAAAATGGACGTCTCTTTTTCAGAATTATGGTACTGCCACTGTGTAATCGGCCCTTTCTCAAAACTTTCATTAACACTTTTATTTATATGAATTTTGTAAGTATTATGTTTATAAAACTACACCAAAAAGTCAATTCTGAATGCATCATTAACTATTATATTTAGTATTGCAAATCTCTAATTTATTTGAAATTGCTTATGCTCAATATAATATTTAGTAAAGTGATTATCAACTTAATACAGCACTCATTGTAAAAAAAAAGTTTTAGGCATTAAAAACTATCCAATATTCAATAATGTTTCATGTCAGAATTTAGATAGATTTTGCTTGGAAAACAAATTTATTAAATGAGCACACAGCCTCAACTTTGTCGATGTTTTGAATGTAATGAATTGTTTAAGTGTTCAACCAATCTAAATCATCATCATCCTCTCCAAACAGAGGTGGTGGTCGTTTCATCGGCTGAAAAAACAAAATGGAAGATATTAGTCAGATGTGACAAAATCAATTTGATTTATTTCTGCAAGTATAATATAAACAAGTTAATATATGAATTATTGGGAGGTTGACAAAAACCTAGTAACATTTCATTTTTAAATTATTATTATTCAGAAGCAAGCGCAATGCAAATATTTAGCGCAATGCAAATATTTCTTACTAATCACAACAGAATAGATTTTCTGATATATCGCTTGTGATTGGTCAACTTGCTTGTGATGCATCTACATCCTTGTGTTGAGTCCTGGTATGTGGATGGAAGTGTCAATAATGAATGAGATTTACTTACATCATCATCGTCATCATTGGTATCCTCGACAGGCTTCTTTTGTACCTTTTTAATAGGTGTTGTAAACAGATCACTATCATCCTCGTCGTCATCATCAAAGATGCTACAATAAAGTAAGTTAAATATATACATTAAACTTGGCTTGGCTTTAGAAAGTGGTTGAGAAAGCTCAGAGTGGTTGAGCAAATGCAGGGAGTGTTGGAGCAAACAGAGGGACTGAGAAAACTAACTAACTAAAGTGGCTGAGCTATATCTGAGCGTGGCTGAGCAAACTCGGGGAGTGGCCAAGCTCACCTAAACCTTGCATACATATCGATTTCCTTTCCTATCAAGGACACAACATGTCAGACAATATTGCTCTGGGATATTTCTTGCCCTCAATATTCTAATGAATTGTTATATGTACCTGCTTGAAGTTTTAGTTCTAGGCTTTTCATCCTCTGGTGGGAATTCTGGAGGAAGTTCTGGAGGAAGCTCAGGAGGAAGCTCTGGTGGCGAGTCTGGTGGAAGCTCAGGGGGATTCTCCACAGGAGAGAAGTCATTATCTGTTTCAGACTTCTCCTGGTTATCTTCAGCTGTTGAAATATCAGGAAGTTGATCTGGAAGGGCATTAGTCTCGAAATCGGAAGATTCAGTGACGGTAACTTTCTCTTGGTCTTCAGAAGTACCTTCATCTTTTTTGTCTTCCATTTGTTCTTCCAACTCCTCTTTCTCTTCATCCTTCTCTTCATCCTCCTCTTCCTCTTCATCTTCCTCTTCTATTATTTCAGGAAGGTCTGGTACAGTCTCTGGAATTTTATTGATCGTTGGTTCAACAACTGGATAGGAATTATCATCATCAGACTCTTCATCAGCAGAGGGTGGAGGTGTAGATGGCTGCCTAACTGCAGGACTGACAACTTCTGAATTGTCTATAAAATATAGGAAAATACAATGTGTATTGTGTTTAATGTTATGAATACAGTCTGCTACATATATACAAAAATTTAACTAGAGATACTATATTGCATAGAACATAAATTGATAATTAAATTACCAAACAAGATTGCTAGAATACAAATATGTTATCTATTAATACATCAGATATTAAATACATTTTCTCATAATTATGAATAGAATGAATTTCCTGATAAAGCCATCTCACCTGAGCTTTTTACTTTCTCCACACGATCACTTACACCTCCGGTTTCTTCTTCCCTCTGTTGGATCTCTAAATTTGCCAAAGCCTCAGACAGGCCTGGCATATTGACATTACATTCAGTATTCTCAGGGAGTGAGGTCGTTTGCTGGGACTGTTCAGCAGCTTTTCCAACTGGTGTCACTTCCTCTTTCTTTGCTGAAACCATGTCAGTAGATTGTCTTTGAATACCTGTAAAATGTATTTTATGATAAATTTCATAGTCATGACTACCTGCGTCTCGTCTACAGACATTTTTCTTTCTGCAAAAGTTCTGGCGAAGACATGTAATTCTTGATGTCTTTGTTATGGCAACTTCAAATAAAAGAAGTACAACATTTCTTCTTTAAATACACACTCTCCTTTTGTATATTAAAACACAGATTAAAACAAATGTACGGCAGGGTTTACAAAAATGTATACAAAGGTGCATCATATACAGTAGGTAAAATTTAAATATCAAAAACAATGTGTACGCCAATTGAAACTGTTATAGTTAAGATAGATAAAACAGATATTATTCAAACACCTCACTGTTAGCATAGAACAATAGCAAGTGCTACCATTTTTAGATTGATAGAAGACCTAAAGTTACTAAATTGTATAAAACACTGATAAAAAGATAAAATACTAAAATGACTGAAAACCAACCTGATGAATCTTTTTCTTCTTCTTCATCTATCTCATCTTCTCCTTCACTTTCTTCTTCTTCCTCCTCCTCTTCATCCTCATCTTCACTATCCTCCTCTGTTTCTCCCTTCACAAGTTTTAAAGTAACATTCTATAATGTAAAAAGATGCCTATATTAGTACATTATAACGTTAATTTTTTTTTTCAAATAAGGCAGCTGCCACACAAGAATTAAAAATAAATCTTAATTTTTAACAATTTTTACAATACAAATATTGCTATTATTATCAACATATTTTATATTTATATTAATTAAGAACATACTTTACAGTGTAAAATAAATAAATACAAGATAAATCAATATACAGTACTATTATTACCGGAATTGTATTATAAAAGAAAAATGCATCATATCATGTTTTAAAAACCATTCCTTAATTTGTATTTGTAGGCAATCACTTTTAGGTAAACATCCAATATTAGTACTGATACAAATTCTCTATTAACCTAAGTGAAAATTAAATTCCATTAATTTGATATTTAACATTTGTAAATCAGTTGATATGAAACAATTGCCAATTGGTAGTTGCTATGAAAGCACTAATTGTGTAAGCCACAAAGAAGAAATTTAATCTGAAAATAGCACTGATTAAAAAAAATTATAACTTGTTTAAAGGTACTTTAACCGATTAACATGGAACATTTTTGTGGATTCAATTCAACACATTCATGCATATAACCATGGTATACCTTAAACAGTATACTCTTTTGTATCAAGAACCCGTAACTTATTTATTCTCCATGCAAGAACAAACAAATGGACATTCATACAAACGGTCATTCATACAAACATCAACATGGAATGCAATTGTATATAAAGCCAACTCTTAACAAATCTGTTAGGTTGGGCCAAAATGTCTGGCCTTTTTAGGAAGTCTACTTTTAAAAATGTCTTTTAAATAACCTGAGACCCTTTAGCTCAGTTTCTGAGAATCTGTGAGGCTTTGACTTTATACTTTAACGTGTCATGCAGACATTTCATAATTTTAAATTAATCTTTTTTTCTATTTTAGTCTAAAAATGACATGCATACAAATGCTGAATATTCATGCTAAACCACTTACTAATTTAGAGAAACACACAGAAATACAAGTTTGACTGATGAACACAACACATCCTCACGGCACAAAATTATGGATCTCACGATGTATAAATAGTATTATTTTATATCAATTTAAGTGTTATGTTAAAGTTAATTGTCTTTTGTAAACAGTATTGGGTGTTGACAACAAACCTTTTATAGAAATACTAGAAATACTGACAAACAGAATCAGTTTCAGACATACATAATAAGGATTTTAAACTTTTATGGCATCTTTTTTTTCTTCAAGAAAAACAATGGGACATAAGACTTAACACGGTTCTTAAATTGAATGTTCTTAAATTGAATAGGAAATAACAAATTTAAACCATTTTTTCAACTGATGTAGTTATTAAAACCGAAATTCTATTCACAAAATTATATCTAAAAATATTAACTCCATTAAACATGCAATTTAGTCAGGACATTGCATAAAACAGAGAAACAAATAATTTCAATATAAATTTTATAATTATTTATTTCCAAAATATTGGTTGCCAGCCAGATCCACATCATGCATACAATCTTAATTATTCATATAAAATATCATTATAGCTTCATTGAAACAAAATTTATACTAAATTGAAATCTTTTTAAAACTATTTACAATTTTTCTGAATAGGCAATATTTATAGGTTGTTAATACATATTTCTATACATTTTTAAAATCTCATATATCATATATATAATTTCATGATTTTAATATTTTATCAAAAATAATTATTATTAAAACATTAAATGTGGCATACACATCTACAGTACAGGCTACATACACTTGCAAATGTATAGTAACTATTCAGTAATTCTTTATTTGGTGATAAAACTATTCATGGGGGAAAATTTGTCAAATAAAAATACTATTACAAATAATGAATGAATGAAGAGTTAAAATGGTGAGAATATTTCATGCATTTACAGTTTGACGGCTCTATTTAACGGTGGAGCTGAATTAAAACAATAAACACAGCATTGCAACTAATGCGTTTACAGTTTGACAGCTCTATTTAACAGTGGAGCTGAATTAAAACAATAAACACAGCATTGCAACTAATGCGTTTACAGTTTGACAGCTCTATTTAACAGTGGAGCTGAATTAAAACAATAAACACAGCATTGCAACTAATGCATTTACAGTTTGACAGCTCTATTTAACGGTGGAGCTGAATTAAAACAATAAACACAGCATTGCAACTAATGCGTTTACAGTTTGACAGCTCTATTTAACAGTGGAGCTGAATTAAAACAATAAACACAGCATTGCAACTAATGCGTTTACAGTTTGACAGCTCTATTTAACAGTGGAGCTGAATTAAAACAATAAACACAGCATTGCAACTAATGCATTTACAGTTTGACAGCTCTATTTAACGGTAGAGCTGAATTAAAACAATAAACACAGCATTGCAACAAATGCGTTTACAGTTTGACGGCTCTATTTAACGGTGGAGCTGAATTAAAACAATAAACACAGCATTGCAACATATGCGTTCACAGTTTGACGGCTCTATTTAACGGTGGAGCTGAATTAAAACAATAAACACAGCATTGCAACATATGCGTTTACAGTTTGACGGCTCTATTTAACGGTGGAGCTGAATTAAAACAATAAACACAGCATTGCAACTAATGCGTTTACAGTTTGACGGCTCTATTTAACGGTGGAGCTGAATTAAAACAATAAACACAGCATTGCAACATATGCGTTTACAGTTTGACGGCTCTATTTAACGGTGGAGCTGAATTAAAACAATAAACACAGCATTGCAACTAATGCGTTTACAGTTTACTAATGCGTTCACAGTTTGACGGCTCTATTTAACGGTGGAGCTGAATTAAAACAATAAACACAGCATTGCAACATAAAACAATTCTAATTGAGAGATAGGTTTAGAATGAATTATGTATTATATATGATTATGTGTACTGTATCATAGTATTTACATTTATTTATTGATATTTATAAGAATTTATTTATAATTTTCATTTCTCCATTTTTTATATTTCATTGATTATATAAAACTATTTATATCATTTATATATATTTTTCTTTTTATAATTTTAGGATCAACAGATAGTAAAGTAAATATAATTTTGAAATGTTATTATCCAAACCAAACCATCAATTGTCAAATGAGAATGCATAACTGAGCATGCTCAGAATATACCTTGATCTCTCACCAATTAAAACTCACAATTATTTTGAATATATTAAAATTTGTCGGATCACAACCTTTAACTATAGAATGTTAAATGTGACCTTTGACACATGTACCACATCTGTCATTTCCAAATTCGAAGCATTATAATTTTTATTGATTATTTCATTTCAATATGATGGAAATGACACCTAAATTTCTCATACATCACTTTTATTCATTTATGAGAATGTATGTAACTTATGATTTTACAAAATACACCAGCATATCAAGCAAACATTAAACAGATTATAAACACTATTTCATTCGTTATTATACAAATAATATTTTCATCATCAAGGAAAAATATAAAAACAATATTTATGTTTTAACCCGCTTAATCCATTATATATATATATTCAAAATATGTATAAATGTATGCGTTATTTCTTTAGTAAAAAGTCTCTACTGTCCTTTGACATACATTTTACCCTCACCTTAATAGTACTCATGATCGTACTCAATACCTCTGACCCCTTGTATGTGCGGTCTTCCTCAAATTCCTCTCTTAACGAGTAAAAAACGCTATTCATTATTTTCTTAACCTAAAGGAGAGAAAAAAATTCAAGAAAAGTTATTTTAAATCTGTAGCATATCCAAGCTAAATAAAATTTGTTTGGGTAATTATTGTCAAGAAAAATATGGTTTGGGTAAATTACTGACTATATTCTGATATAATTCTCTGGTATAAAAACATAGCGACCAAAATTCATTCTTGTGTTGGATTTGATTTGGGTCTAAACTAATTTTGGTGTGACACAACTTATTCAAATTATAAGGTGCTTATGCAAATTATTGATAACATATTTGTATACAATTCTTTACATTAATCCAGTAATATTGTAAATTACCTCTTCTACGACACTGCCATGTGGTTTGTTTGTGACCGATGATGACCTTTCTAAATCCTGCATCAATTCACGTATACGTGACTCATAACGCTCTTTCATACTCATAGCATTGCCATGGAGACTGTTATACTGAAATCATGGTAAGTATAAAAAATATGTAGAAATAATTACTTAGATTATTTTGAAAACATAAGTAAAATCAGTGACTTAATACAAAAGATTATTTTTTTAAGCACTTTTCATAAAATCTGACATACCTTATCTTTCCATATTTTCATCTCATCAATTTCTTCTTTAAGCTGTTCTATTTGTTGGGCATCATCCCCCTGTGATGATTTCAATATGGCCAACTGTCAAAGCAAAATATTAATATTTTAGTTACTGTTCATTATTTAAAAAATAATACTCAAGATAAAAAAGTTTAGAAGAGCTGGAGGTAAGGGTGACTACATTTAGAAGAGCTGGAGGTGGGGGTGATTATATTTAGAAGAGCTGGAGGTGGGGGTGATTACATTTAGAAGAGCTGGAGGTGGGAGTGGTTACATTTAGAAGAGCTGGAGGTGTGGGTGATTACATTTAGAAGAGCTGGAGGTGGGGGTGAATACATTTTGGAGAGCTGGAGGTGGGGGTGATTACATTTTGGAGAGCTGGAGGTGGGGGTGGTTACATTTTGGAGAGCTGGATGTGGGGGTGGTTACATTTAGAAGAGCTGGAGGTGGGGGTGATTACATTTAGAAGAGCTGGAGGTGTGGTGATTACATTTAGAAGAGCTGGAGGTGGGGGTGATTACATTTTGGAGAGCTGGAGGTGGGGGTGATTACATTTTGGAGATACACGTAATGAACCAAAGAGTACCTTATGTTCAGTTGCAATGAGTCGTTTATCTAGCTCATCTTTTTCTTCCCTTAGTTCATTGTACATCCTGTCGTGTTTCTCTCTAGCCTGTACAAGAAGACGATCGCACTTATCTCGCCATTGCTTCTCAATTTCCTTCTCAGCTTGTGTAATCTGTAAAGAAAAGAAATAGTTAAAACACAATTTTACATAAATGTTTATTCACAAATTGCATTAATAAAACTGGATAATCACCCATCTAGCAAAATACATTGTTTATTTATAGCATAGTATTGTTTTGCAAAGCTGCTAGCATGTTGCATTATGGGAAAGTAATAAGGTGAGCATCTTTTTTTCTCTTTAAATGATTTGAGTCGTCTGTTAGAAATTTGAATTTCTAGTATCTGTAGTGTAAGTAATGATGTATCATCAATCTTCATTGACCAATAGGCCAACCTGTGTAAATGTCAATGTCAGAAAAAAAAGAAAAATACTGAAGTTATAAAGATTTTATTTAGATGTGGTAAAAAGTCACTCTTACTCTATCTGCAAAGGAACACAAGAAAAGAAAACAATTAACACAAATAATGTGGCACTAACCTGTTCCACTTCTTTGGATGTTTTCTGGTGCCTCAACTTGGTCTTCAAAGTCTCTATCTCTTCCTTCAAGGAAAAAAAGTTTTCAAAGTCATTTTATATCTATTAAGGTCATGCCAACCATTTTGTATACTGTAACTACTGTTCTAACAAAAAAGTGTTGCAATAAATAAATTTAAAAAAATGCATTAATTAATGTTAATTAATTATATTTTATTCCAATAGTTTATTAGTCATTATCATTCTCTTTTAAATAGAAAAATTAAATTTTATGTTAATTTAAGAAATTGAGAATTTAAGAATTTTGGTTGCAAAAGTTTTAAAAATGCATGTTCAATAATTTCATTTTATGAATTTTTTTCAAAGTCAATAGTTTATTAAGAGTTTTACTATTATTATTTACTATTATCTCTTAAATAGAATAGTTAAATTATATGTTATTTTAAGAAACTGATTAAAAAGAATGTTGTGTCCATGCATAAAGAAGAACCTGTCTGTGCACCATTGGGCCACATTAGATAAATTCATTTATTTTAAAATAATGACGTAATTTATATTATTTAATTCAGAGACATGCATTTGCAAGGCAAAAATACCTTTCTGTATGCTCTGGAAATTTTCTAAAACATCAAATAAAAAAGTCAAAACAGTTGAGTCAGTTGAATCAATTAATATCATATATTTATTTATTCAGGTATAAAATAAATATACAAAACAGCAGCCATTGGCTGATAACGTTTGTTTACAATCAATATACAAACATAAGTTAAAGTAAAAGAGGCACAATTATAAACAGTATAGAAAAATATAATATGTTTTATGGGTGAAAATATTTTGTGTAATAAAAAAGAAACAGATCAACGAATACAAATAACATGGAGGTTTTATACCTTCATGCATATAACAATAATAATGTTTAAAGTAGAAAACAAACCTCATGCATTTTCTTAAGTTCATCAAATTCTTCTTCTGTCTTCTGCTTTTCTAAGACAGCTTTCTTTTTTCTTTCGGACAAATGCTGAGATAAAAATTAGTTTATGTTACAATTTCAGAGGTGCTAAATTTGAAAAATGCAATTATCCAAACAATAGAGGGCACTATAAAAGTTAAAAATATACAACTATATACTATTAGTAAAAAATGGGAATGCCAGGCACTTTCCATGATGTGGCAAAGGCAGAAAATGTTTTGTATTAGAATATTATTATTATTATTATTAAAAATTCACTTATAAATGTTTCTTATTTGTATATTAGTTAAAAATGTATTTTAACATACTTTCTGTAAGTTATCTCTTTCTGCTTTCAGGTCAGCAAGTTCTTCTTCCAGCACAGTCACTCTGTTTTCAATCTGTTTTCTTAATTGCTTATCATCTTTAATTGTTTTACTTAATTCCTTAATTTTCAATTCATCCTCTGTACAATGGGGAAAAAAAATAATAATAGATATTAAAAAGAAAAGGTTATACACGTGATGAGCATGATTTAAAAAAACTTAATTTAAAGACCTGATGATAAGCTAATTCTCTCCATCAACCTATGTCATTCAACTCCTATTGTGGTAGAGCTAAATTTCACTACAGCTTCTCCACGACTCTGCAACCCACTGCCTATCTGAGTCTGCAAACTTAGATTTGTTAAACCAATCAGTAAAAGTTTGCCAAGGCTTACAGTGAGACACAATTTGATTGTGTATTTAATCAAATGTAAATTATAAGCAATTAAAAGCGCATTGAGCACATTTGGTAGTGGTACAGGAGTGAGCACATTTGGTAGTGGTACAGGAGTGAGCACATTTGGTAGTGGTACAGGAGTGAGCACATTTGGTAGTGGTACAGGAGTGAGCACATTTGGTAGTGGTACAGGTGTGAGCACATTTGGTAGTGGTACAGGAGTGAGCACATTTGGTAGTGGTACAGGAGTGAGCACATTTGGTAGTGGTACAGGAGTGAGCACATTTGGTAGTGGTACAGGAGTGAGCACATTTGGTAGTGGTACAGGAGTGAGCACATTTGGTAGTGGTACAGGAGTGAGCACATTTGGTATTGGTACAGGAGTGAGCACATTTGGTAGTGGTACAGAAGTGAGCACATTTGGTAGTGGTACGGGAGTGAGCACATTTGGTAGTGGTACAGGAGTGAGCACATTTGGTAGTGGTACAGGAGTGAGCACATTTGGTAGTGGTACAGAAGTGAGCACATTTGGTAGTGGTACGGGAGTGAGCACATTTGGTAGTGGTACAGGAGTGAGCACATTTGGTAGTGGTACAGGAGTGAGCACATTTGGTAGTGGTACAGGAGTGAGCACATTTGGTAGTGGTACGGGAGTGAGCACATTTGGTAGTGGTACAGGAGTGAGCACATTTGGTAGTGGTACAGGAGTGAGCACATTTGGTAGTGGTACAGGAGTGAGCACATTTGGTATTGGTACAGGAGTGAGCACATTTGGTAGTGGTACAGAAGTGAGCACATTTGGTAGTGGTACGGGAGTGAGCACATTTGGTAGTGGTACAGGAGTGAGCACATTTGGTAGTGGTACAGGAGTGAGCACATTTGGTAGTGGTACAGGAGTGAGCACATTTGGTAGTGGTACAGGAGTGAGCACATTTGGTAGTGGTACAGGAGTGAGCACATTTGGTATTGGTACAGGAGTGAGCACATTTGGTAGTGGTACAGAAGTGAGCACATTTGGTAGTGGTACGGGAGTGAGCACATTTGGTAGTGGTACAGGAGTGAGCACATTTGGTAGTGGTACAGGAGTGAGCACATTTGGTAGTGGTACAGGAGTGAGCACATTTGGTAGTGGTATAGGAGTGAGCACATTTGGTAGTGGTACAGGAGTGAGCACATTTGGTAGTGGTACAGGAGTGAGCACATTTGGTAGTGGTACAGGAGTGAGCACATTTGGTAGTGGTACAGGAGTGAGCACATTTGGTAGTGGTACAGGAGTGAGCACATTTGGTAGTGGTACGGGAGTGAGCACATTTGGTAGTGGTACAGGAGTGAGCACATTTGGTAGTGGTACAGGTGTGAGCACATTTGGTAGTGGTACAGGAGTGAGCACATTTGGTATTGGTACAGGAGTGAGCACATTTGGTAGTGGTACAGGAGTGAGCACATTTGGTAGTGGTACGGGAGTGAGCACATTTGGTAGTGGTACAGGAGTGAGCACATTTGGTAGTGGTACAGGTGTGAGCACATTTGGTAGTGGTACAGAAGTGAGCACATTTGGTAGTGGTACGGGAGTGAGCACATTTGGTATTGGTACAGGAGTGAGCACATTTGGTAGTGGTACAGGAGTGAGCACATTTGGTATTGGTACAGGAGTGAGCACATTTGGTAGTGGTACAGGAGTGAGCACATTTGGTAGTGGTACAGGAGTGAGCACATTTGGTATTGGTACAGGAGTGAGCACATTTGGTAGTGGTACAGAAGTGAGCACATTTGGTAGTGGTACGGGAGTGAGCACATTTGGTAGTGGTACAGGAGTGAGCACATTTGGTAGTGGTACAGGAGTGAGCACATTTGGTAGTGGTACAGGAGTGAGCACATTTGGTAGTGGTATAGGAGTGAGCACATTTGGTAGTGGTACAGGAGTGAGCACATTTGGTAGTGGTACAGGAGTGAGCACATTTGGTAGTGGTACAGGAGTGAGCACATTTGGTAGTGGTACAGGAGTGAGCACATTTGGTAGTGGTACAGGAGTGAGCACATTTGGTAGTGGTACGGGAGTGAGCACATTTGGTAGTGGTACAGGAGTGAGCACATTTGGTAGTGGTACAGGTGTGAGCACATTTGGTAGTGGTACAGGAGTGAGCACATTTGGTATTGGTACAGGAGTGAGCACATTTGGTAGTGGTACAGGAGTGAGCACATTTGGTAGTGGTACGGGAGTGAGCACATTTGGTAGTGGTACAGGAGTGAGCACATTTGGTAGTGGTACAGGTGTGAGCACATTTGGTAGTGGTACAGAAGTGAGCACATTTGGTAGTGGTACGGGAGTGAGCACATTTGGTAGTGGTATAGGAGTGAGCACATTTGGTAGTGGTATAGGAGTGAGCACATTTGGTAGTGGTACAGGAGTGAGCACATTTGGTAGTGGTACAGAAGTGAGCACATTTGGTAGTGGTACAGGAGTGAGCACATTTGGTAATGGTACAGGAGTGAGCACATTTGGTAGTGGTACAGAAGTGAGCACATTTGGTATTGGTACAGGAGTGAGCACATTTGGTAGTGGTACAGGAGTGAGCACATTTGGTAGTGGTACAGGAGTGAGCACATTTGGTAGTGGTACAGAAGTGAGCACATTTGGTAGTGGTACAGGAGTGAGCACATTTGGTATTGGTACAGGAGTGAGCACATTTGGTAGTGGTACGGGAGTGAGCACATTTGGTAGTGGTACAGAAGTGAGCACATTTGGTATTGGTACAGGAGTGAGCACATTTGGTAGTGGTACGGGAGTGAGCACATTTGGTAGTGGTACAGGAGTGAGCACATTTGGTAGTGGTACGGGAGTGAGCACATTTGGTAGTGGTACAGGAGTGAGCACATTTGGTATTGGTACAGGAGTGAGCACATTTGGTAGTGGTACAGGAGTGAGCACATTTGGTAGTGGTACAGGAGTGAGCACATTTGGTAGTGGTACAGGAGTGAGCACATTTGGTAGTGGTACAGGAGTGAGCACATTTGGTAGTGGTACAGGAGTGAGCACATTTGGTAGTGGTACAGGAGTGAGCACATTTGGTAGTGGTACAGGAGTGAGCACATTTGGTAGTGGTACAGGAGTGAGCACTAGAAATCTTTTTTTATTAATTACTGTAATGTAATATTACACAAATGTAACACATTTTAACCAATGTCTATTAAAATGCAGAATAAAGCAAGAAATAAAGGGTTCCACTTTTTCAATAAGAAAAAAAACTATCTGTCTGTTTTTTCTTACCAATTGCCTGAGCTCTTAACGTTTCCAACTCGTTCTTGTGGTCATCTGATGTGTGACGCATAGTTATAAGGTGTTGTCTTAGCTGTGATTCTTTCTGCTGACAGCTGGCTAGCTCCAGCTGAAGTTTGCTAATTTTTGATGTTGTGTTGCTAAGATCTGCTGTCATTTGGTTCTTTGAAAAAAAATCAAAACATATTGAATAAAATAATCAAGCATACAGCAAAACAACCCTCCACTTCTCTCCTTGTGACACACTTATTCAAGACATCCCTATTAAGAGAATATTTTCACATGAAACAAACAAGGGAAAATAATTGTTAACACTCTATGTCCAGGCAAACCCTGTTCAGGTGACACCCCTTTTAAGAGGAAACTTTGTTTGTTCCCGAAGGTGTCCCCTTAGCCATAACATCGGCAGGGGTTCGAGGCTCACTCACTCCATGGTTCTGGTGGTAGAACGAGTCTTCTCGGATAAGGACTATAAACCGTAGGTCCAGTGTACACAACTTGCTCGTGTGCACTTTAAAGAACCTAGTACATCTTTCGAGATGAGTAGGGGGTTACCCCGGTGTATTAGTACATCACAGCCACTGATCACCAACTGGGCCCTCTGGGAGATCAGTCTTTGACTGAAGAGGTTACCCAGTATAAAGATAAAACAAACAAACAAACAAACAAACAAACAAACAAACTATGATTTATGTACCCAGCCGTGGGTGTAATAGTAATTATAAGAACTATGATTTATGTACCCAGCCGTGGGTGTAATAATAATTATAAGAACTATGATTTATGTACCCAGCCGTGGGTGTAATAGCAATTATAAGAATGACTCAACAGAATCAACACTGCATGCTGTAATAAATATGTACTAAAAAAACGTCTGCAGAATTAAGAATTAACATGAATGGGAAATAAGTAAGACATTGTACTTTATAAAGGAGACAATTCAGAAAATAAGAACAGTAATCAAGAGCGGACACTACATAAAAATAGCCACAACTATCGCTGATGACTCAAATGAGCTAAATAACTTTGGGAAGTAATCCATCAGAGGGCTACAGTAGGCACCCTCCCTCGACGATTTCAGAGTATTTACTTCATTACATGCAGGACGATTGATAACACATACACTTTATTACCAAGTAATTTCGTTATACTATACATTTAAATATATATCCATATACAGTTTGTTTTGCTGTAAGTGAAGGGGATATTTTTGTTTGTCTTTTGGTAATAGGGGAGAAGGCTGCAGAGATAGACATGGGTGGGTGGCAAGATTTGTACTAAGCTAGCTGGGTTAGGCAGACAGAGATATATATATATTTGTACTGTATTACCGAGTTAGGTGAAAAATAAGATAGATGGAAGACTAAAATTAAACAGAATATATAGAGTGACAGATTATCAGTTATATTTATGTTTTGTAGCTATGAGATGTTCAAGGACATTTGTGTTTGTCTTAGAAAGAGGTTGAGGCGGTTCAGAACCAGAGAGTTCCATTTGAGTGGTTGGCAAGAGCTGTACTGTATAAATAAGCTGGGTGGAAGACACTGTAAAAACTGATTTATTAGAAGAAACTAGAGAACATAATGGCACCCGCAGCGACATAGGCTATTCAGCTAAAATGTTTTGACATGTTTTCTCCCAAGGCCATGTCTTGTCAGGCAGCACTCTCTACCATTCATCAATTCTGTGCAACCGCCTTCAATCATACAAGAGCACTTTAAATCAGTGGTATTATTACTGGCAACTAGCCGAATTGTGTTCAAGTCGCAAGGACAACATAATCCTGTTTTAGGCTAGTTGTGAAGTGAATTTAAGTGGATTAACTTGTCATGTAGATCATCTATTTATAGTTGGTATAAGTACCACCAAAGCTAATATGATTTTAACCACAAACTAATATTTTACTCACGCAATACCAACTTACTTTTTCATGTTCGAGTTCTAGCACTCTTGATTGGGATTGATGGGACGATTGTTTGTATGAATCATTTCTTTGCTCCAGCAGACTATTGCTTTGCTCAACAAATCTGAAAACATTTTTAAAAATTTCAATATTTAGGAGGTTGAGGATTATATATTTATATACAGTAGAAACTCTATTAATGAAATCCAACAAAGGTGTCCCTTCAATAAGGGTATCCACTGAATAAGGATTGTCATTCATTGTTTATCATTTGTTTAACAGGAAAGTATTCTTTTAATATGGGTGTCCCCAGAACATGGGTGTCCCCAGAACATGGGTGTCCCCAGAACATGGGTGTCCCCAGAACATGGGTGTCCCCAGAACATGGGTGTCCCCAGAACATGGGTGTCCCCAGAACATGGGTGTCCCCAGAACATGGGTGTCCACAGAACATGGGTGTCCACTGAATAATGGTTGGCATTTATTGTTTAACAGGAAAGTATTCTATTAATATGGGTGTCCCCAGAACATGGGTGTCATCTGAATAGGCGTTCTACTGTTTACTGTGTTTCCTATATAGAGTGACATAATGTAAATGCAATAGCTAAAAGTTCACTGTGTTAGTAACTTACATTCTGAACATTTTGACGGTAATCACCAATAAGCACAATGTTTTTAAGATCCAAGCATTATAGTATTGTGTAGGTTTAATTTAAGCAATTTGATCAGCATCATGATTTCAGTCTATTTAACTGTTATTATATCTCTTAAGCTTTGATATTTATCCTACACATAGTATACTGTTAACAACTTTTATTTTGTAATTATTTTATTTGATTAACTATATTTAAATGAAAATTGTTCCCTAAAGTGACCCTGAATAGATGTTGAAACATGTATTTTCTCTATTTGGTCCAGATGAAAGAGTGCACTTAATGGGGGTGTCCTCTGTGTTAAAGTATGGGTGTCCCAAAGGAAGAGTGCACTTAATGGGGGTGTCCTCTGTGTTAAAGTATGGGTGTCCCAAAGGAAGAGTTCAACGAAAAAATAAATATATTCTATATACTTTATTTTAAATCAGACAACAAAATTCATTGCTGGTTAAGAAAGTCTTATCATCAACTAATTGTTTTAAAGAATATATTGGTAAATCCAGATATGCTCATTATTAATTTAGGTAATTATTTTATAATTCATTTTAATCAAGAATATTACAAACGAAGCCCAAGGGACTTGTGCAAATCACAGGGGTATATAGAAGAGGATGTAAATAAATAAAGAAATTGAAAATATTTGACAACCATGTAGGCATACTAGACTCAAACAAGATGCATACAATAAAATAAAAAAACAAAAAACAATGATAAAGTCCTAAAAATGATATTCCATTCCATGTTCAACCAATTTTATTCTGAGTACTGAACATGCATCAGAGCAAGCAACATAATAAATGGTAACAGAAAAATCAAAAGAAAGAGCAACAGAAAGATTAACAGAAAGAGCAACAGAAAGATTAACAGAAAGATTAACAGGAGGAGCAACAGAAAGAGCAACAGAAAGATTAACAGAAAGATTAACAGGAGGAGCAACAGAAAGAGCAACAGAAAGATTAACAGGAAGATCAACAGAGAGATAAACAGAAAAAGCAACGGAAAGAGCAACAGAAAGATTAACAGAAGGAGCAACAGAGAGATCAACAGGAGGAGCAACAGAAAGAGCAACAGAAAGATCAACAAAGATATCAACGGACAGATCAACTGAAAAGCAACAGAAGAGAGAATCAGAAGATTTTTTAAAATATCAACAGAAAGAGAAACAGAAATATCTTCTGCATACAAATGTCCATAAGGTTTTGCATATACATGCATCAATAGAGCAAACAAGATAACTGTCCTGTGTGTAAACAGATCTAATACATTTTAGTGACATTAACTGCAAATGTTTAATACAATCTATTTTCTATATCGCAACTCTGTCAATAGGCCAATATACATTATAATATATCTTAATGGTCCTTAGTGCGCTGGAAATTGATCCACTAGATTTATGGCCTCTTTAACAATTGACTGTCTGGGTGACGCAGTGTGATTGGTTGAATCTTCAGAAATACTTTAATATGCAGAGGAATACTCTACTTTTTGCATACATCTACTGTACATACAAATGTATGACTGATATATTCATTCAAAAACATGCCAGGTTTCATGAACAAATCATTAAACACACAAAATCAATTTAATTTTAAAGAACATGCAGGTTTAAAAAATGAAGAGAATAATAACTAATAAGGACAAATTTGTTTAATAGGATAAATTAATTATTAGTTAATGTTTCTTATTATAACATGCCTACAAACAACTATTTCATACTTCTTTTTTTCAAACATTTCTTTAAATGACGGTCTGTCTGGCCTGAAAATAAGTTATATAATTTGTTTTAATTTCCTACCAAACCTAAGCTATAAATTTAATATTAAAATATATTATTTTAATTCGAGTTTCTAGTGGTAAATAGTCACGGTTTAATTTTAAACTATATTAGTAATAGTGTTATAATTGTTGATACAATATTGACAAGACCAATAAATAATTGGTATATTTACTAAAATAAATTTTGCATGGATAGCTCCATATTTTGGGTTGACTTTTTACCCGCAGGTAAGAACATACCCCAGGGTGGGCTTATTCCCCATGTAGGCTTATTCCCCAGGGTGGGCTTATTCCCCAGGTGGGCTTATTCCCCAGGTGGGCTTATTCCCCATGTAGGCTTATTCCCCATGTGGGCTTATTCCCCATGTAGGCTTATTCCCCAGGGTGGGCTTATTCCCCATGTAGGCTTATTCCCCATGTGGGCTTATTCCCCATGTGGGCTTATTCCCCAGGGTGGGCTTATCCCCAGGGTGGGGTTATTCCCAATGTGGGCTCAAACTAAAAGGTAGAATTTTTATATAATAAGCTTACACATACACTAATAACCTAAAAAAACAACTTACTTTTGATTTCGTTGAAGTAGTTCAGATATTTTATCATTTTGAACTTCAATTTTGTTGTTCTTGTCGTATAGTTCTTTCTGAAGTCGTTCATTCTCTTGGACAATTCTTTGGATATTTTGCATTAGAATACTACCTTCCATATGAGCGTGTCCCGATTCTAACTCTTTCTTATGTCTGTCTGTGTTGATGTGCTCAAGCTGAATAGGATAACAAAAATAGACTAGATTTAATTCGTCACTATGACGAATTATAGGTTATATGCATTGATTTAAATAAAGATAATTGATTTTTAAAAGATATATTGATTGATTGATTTTCTCAGAATCTTTAATTATTTATAATATATGATAGGACCTTGCTAACGCGAACACCATAGCCGGTATCACAATCCGATCAAAGATCCCTCTGCGTATAATGTCATAAACCGCATTTGTTGTTACATAATAAAAAAGACATAAAGTAACTTTTTATCTAGATTTCATTATAAATCATGTGTATAATCTATACACTAAGAAATAAATTTGAACAATACGGATAATAAAAAAAAAATCTTATTTCGTTTCCCAAGGTGAGACTCGAACTCGGTACCTTGAATGCCATTGACACGAGCACAGACCATCGAGCCATACACAACTGACTAAAACTTGGAGAAAAATTCCTCCGTGTATTTACTATGCAGTAACCACTTTGGTGCAGATAGATTATTACATACCGCAATGAATTATAATGTTTTACTATGATGACATCTTTAAAAATTTAAAAAAATGATGCACTGTCAAACTATATACTTTTAACTTTAATATATGAACTTCTTAAGGAAGAAAGTTAACGTTAAGTTTGTTATTTTGGCCTAAGAAAATGTTATAATTTGTTTGATTGTCGAAATTAATTTTGTTGAATTTAATATGCCATTAATGATGACTTAATCAACTTTTGTTCTTCTAATTTCATAATAAATCATACATATGATACATACACTTCAAGAAAATTAAATAAAAATTAGGTGTTCCCGAGCATTCTAACGATATATATTAATTTTAAAATTTAGCATATTTTCACCATTTTGTTAACTTACACGTGCGTAGCCCGTCACTTTTGACGTGCTCGTATAACGCTGTTTCGCGTTGAAAAGTGAATAAAATATGATGATATTATTAAAGAAAGGTTATACAACAGTAATCAGACACAAACAGTGCGCATTAACGTTTGACGCGCAGTGCGCGTGCAAAAATCTGCGCACTCATGGCAATTTTTTAAACGCTTAAAATTGCCTGAAACGTACTCTAATTTCATCGAAAATAAATTCTGACAATTTTCAACATTTTAAGCGCGCGTACGCATGCGTTATATGCGCTACGCACGTAATTGTATTGCCATATGATGAAATATGACCTGAAATTTATGAGTACCAAATTTTGTTTAAAAGTGATTCATGTTTGTGAAGATATGATTACAAACGTGATTTCGTTAAATCGCGCGTAGACCGCGTAATTTTTGATTGCGCACCGTGAAAACATAACCACATCGATTCCTGGCCATAAGGAATATACTCTGAAAAATTGACTTAGATAGATAAAACCGATGCCAAGATAATTGACGGACAAATAGTGCTAAGGAAAGAATAAATAAATAAATAAATAAATAAATAAATAAATAAATAAATAAATAAATAAATAAAGATTCTGACAGAATCAAGAGGTTATATGCATATCATGCATATAACCTAATAATAATAGATGGAAAATATAAGTTATAACCAAACAGGAAATTAAATTTTTTTTTAATTGAATGAATAAATTATCTGGAAAATGGATATAAATTGTGAATGCCCACATTGATAATAACACCAATTTGTTTTGAAGAGGTGAAGAAGAACAAGTGTTGTGAATGAAGTTATTTTCAAAAGCTGGTTAAGAAGTGTTTTAAGCAGGGAAGAGGTTTTAAGTATCTTATGTTAAAAGATAAGAAATTGTCTTATCGACACTTTGTAACACAAACCAACACATTTTCACGGTTCCTTCACTCAATCAACCACGATGACATTGACAAGCAGTTAAAAAAAGTCCCAGTATTTTACAGATTTCCAAATAAAGGGGATAACCCTTGTGTTTTGGATTAATTTAGTTGACGGGTCCAATTATTATGATTAATTTAAACCAGGAAAGAGTTTAATTAATTTCACTCTTCCCGGATTTAAACTACTAACAGCTTTGTGACTGTCAGTCAAATATTTGATTGCATCAGGGATTCCTGTTGGTCTTCAAAAGACATGCTGGATCTTTATATCTGAAACGACTTCTTCCCCAGTGTAACTAAGGATAATAAATCATTGAGCCCACTCATTCAGTGATGTAGAACGAGCATTGACAATTAGGCCCTATTTAAAACATGATTTTTTGCCTAGTGTTATAACTATAAAGCTCTGTCTACACTAACAAACTAGTTGACAAAAAAAAGAGTGAGGTACCCAAATATGGTAGTAGTGATATGACCAAATATGATAGTGATATGACCAAATACGGTAGTGATATGATATCATCATGTTCATATATGGGCATATCACAATTTTTTGTCACAAGGTTTGATAGTGTAGACAGAGGTTAAGACATCAGTCTTGAATCATTCATCGTCTTTATATTTCACAGTGCTTGCTTATGGTTCACGCCTCATTTAGCAATATTTAGCAATACTTAGAACTGCTCAACAGTGATTCATAGGAAACCGGACTGGTTTCGCAATTGATATTTTTTTCCATTTTATTCAGGCTACACTTTAAATTAGCATACATATGATATTGAGTACTTTTTGTATGCTTTAATTAATTACTATTAGTTATTAAAATACATTTTAATTAACAATTAGAATACTATCAGCCAGACGAAACTATTTTGACAAGTTTAGTTTTTGCTATAAATTGAAACCAGATAAAATTGTTTTCACGAATACTATAGGTTTTTTTGGACAGCTAATATAAAATATAGCACAAAAGATACTAAACAAAAATCTCATATCCAAAGTATTTACCAAGTAGTAGTAGTAGTAGTAGTAGTAGTAGTAGTAGTAGTAGTAGTAGTAGTAGTAGTAGTAGTAGTAGTAGTAGTAGTAGTAGTAGTAGTGAATTAATAATTCAAGTCAAGGGTAAAATTAATTAGACACATCTGTTAATTGACCTAAGTAATTAATCACTGTGTAATTACCTTATTGGATAGACGGTCAATTTTTTCTGAAACCAGACCGATAGCAAGCTTCATGTCGGAGTGACACTGCCGCGTTTCTGTGATGATGGCTGGCGACTGGAGGTCAGTATGAACCAATGACGGTTGAGGGTAAACACCGGTGCCGAACTGACCCGGTTGTACAAGGTTAGGTTGGGATTGTTGAGTCTGTCCCTGATAACTGAAAGCGGTAGTGCCCTGTGGATACTGAGATAAGAATATGTGTGTCAAAAGTATTAATAGTAAAATGTAATATTAGGAGATTTGAGATTTGAGTCTGGGAAGTTAAGAGTACATATCTTTGCCTTTAAAATGTATACGAAATATTCATTTCAAATTATTTTCAATCCCTTCCACCCTGACATGGTTATAAGCCCACAAAATGGTATAAGGTCAGTTTATACTCCTGATCATTTGTCATGTAAAAGAAGACACTTGGGTATAACAAGTAATTTTTAAGATCTGAGATTTAAAATGTTTGATCACTAAAATACTGTAGCTGCAGACTTAGGTTGAATTTGTTAATTCAAAGTCAATATTCCTTTGAAAAAATATATATTACATTACTTAGTTAGTATTTGTATCAATATTAAAATAAAGAAAGAATTATAAAAATCATTTTCTGGAGTTTAAAACAATGCTAAAACTGATTTTTTGTCACATGTGATGTAAATAACAAAATTTATGAACAAAATAATAGATCGAATTCTGATGATCTGCAACTACATGTTTGGGTCCTTGGGTATAATCCCATTCCCCTACCCCCTTCCTAAAGTGGATATGACTTTATTATGTTTGGTGGGCTTATACCCGCATCATTATGATATTATCAACAAAATAATTGTATGCATAAGTATAATAAGTATGCAGGGCTAAATGAAATGCACATGTAGAGTCCATGTACAGAGATGTTAATGGCTAACTGATTATAAAAAGATTTTAGGAATGAATAAATAATATTGACATGACGAAAGCTTTTTTTGCAATGACTAGGACATAAACTGTACATAAATTCGTGCAAAGAAGATGCTTAAGTAAATGTCCTACTCTGTACCAAATTCAATATATTTGTTCAGTAAAGTTGTTATTTTGGTTTTTTACACTTGACTGGGTTCAATGTTTTTCATCTATTCAAGATGTCTTTTCTAGCACAAAATTTGTGTATACCAGGACATATGGCATCACTGTGCATCCTAGTCATTGCAAGAATTAAAAGCTTTTGAATGAGTTGAAGTGATTTAAGCCTGCATGGTTATGATTCAATAACCGTCCAGATATTACATCAACTCCAGGGTCTGGTAAGTCAGGAACTACGGCAGGTACCTGCATGTAACCATAGGGTGGTGGCTGCGCTTGAGGCTGTGGCTGTTGTTGCTGCTGCTGCTGTTGTAGCTGAGGCCTTGATTGGTAAATAGCAATTTGTTGCTGGTGAGGATGAACTGCTAAAGAAAGAAAGATAACATTTAAGGATGTTGCTTTACTGGTTGGCTGTGGTTGTATTTTGCATAATAAATCTTTTTATTCGTTAGAATATAACAAACAAAATATATGTTTATTAAGTTTATAAATATATCAAATGGAATTTGCTTTACTACTTTAGTTTTAAGCAAGTTATTTGTAGGAAAGTGGAGAATTAAACAAAGGAAACACTACATTTTAACTCCTACAGTGACGTTGCACATATACTGTAGTACACGTACACAACTGGTACAGATTTCCACAACAGCTATGAGAAATCCCTTGTGCTTTAGAAATTTAAAAATATCATTTAAATTCCAACAAAGCATCAGATATCACATAATGCCAGTTTAACTCTTCATGGACTTACCATCATGAAACCAGTTATTTTCATAATTCAATTCTTCTTCTAATTCTGATATAGTTCCCATAGTTTTCGACAAAATGGCCGACAGCATTACAAATTATTTTGCGAAAAAATCTCAGGTTTCTAAATCGACAACTTAATATTGAAATGCAATCAATCCCCCTACATATTTCCTTTCAATTAAGGTGCAACAACTACTAAGGGTTTATCTCACATTCTGCAAACTCTGTATTACCCTAATTTAAGAGTAAGACATATCTACAAATAAAGACATTTCTGACTCAGAGGTTAAAGGTCGCAAATGACTAAGGAAAAACTAAATATTATCCAGTTATATCAGCGCATTTGAAAAAATGTGGTAGAAATGAATCTGAATTAATGAGTTATTTAAACCCATTCACAAAAAATATAAAAATAAAATTCATGCATACTTGCATGTGTTTTAAGACAAACCAAATTACTGTATCTATTCTCCGAAACTAAGAGTTTGGATTAGCCTATTTGTGACCAGTACCGAAAAAAGCCAGACACAGTCCGAGACTTACCATGGCTCATATTATTGTTCTGTTGACCATGACTGAGCTGGCTAGGGTCAGGTACATGTCCATTCCTCGGGACAGGCTTTGGAGCTCTGACTGGCCTTTTATTTACTATGTGTGCTGTGTGTCCAGTCATCTCAGTAGGAGAATGCTCCTAGAACAAAAAATAAAATACAGTTACTAACATTTTCCTTCCTATTTTCTTTGTTTTCTTGTACGTCTGTAGGTCTATGTTCAGGCGTCAGCATCTAAAAGAAATTCCAAAATTAATTTCATTTATTTCATCAGAAAAGAACAAATACAAAACAAAAGACTTGTTAACCAAAAAGTGAAATGAATCACTGTCAAGTGGTTCACCAAAATGGAAATTTAAAGCAGTGTACAATTATAAATACAATATATACATTTCTTCATACAAAATTTAAATCAATCACAATGAAATAGTTAAAATCTAAACATATGTCTTAAGCTAGCTATCATAATAAATAAAAAATCTAGGAATAAAAAGGCAAATTTATATTTGATGACTTGCAACAGTATCACTAGTTTCCAATGGACCAATATCAAATCGATAAAATCGTATAAATTAAAGTTCAAAAGAGAACTATTAATTTAAACATAACAAAAAAATCTAGGTATACTTTACCAAATTTGGGAATGTAAACAAAAGACCTCTAGAATAAAATTCTTTAAACGCAAACAATGTCACATGCTTTGAAAGATCCTTCAAGTTATCAGAAGACGACGACAACAACGACATGTGTACCTCCTTGCACCAGTGCTGTCCTAGGCCAGGCAGTAACTACGGTACTAAGAGTCTGAATAGCCCTCAGGCAGGAATATACATGTGTACCTCCTTGCACCAGTGCTGTCCTAGGCCAGGCAGTAACTACGGTACTAAGAGTCTGAATAGCCCTCAGGCAGGAATATACATGTGTACCTCCTTGCACCAGTGCTGTCCTAGGCCAGGCAGTAACTACAGTACTAAGAGTCTGAATAGCCCTCAGGCAGGAATATACATGTGTACCTCCTTGCACCAGTGCTGTCCACGCCAACCACTATACTACGGTAATAAAATGGTGTGTATACCCCTCAGACTGAAAAGTACATGTGTTTCTAAATAACGTCTCCAGTTTTAATTAAATCTTGCCATGACAATTCAATTTTGATGTGATAGTTCCTCAAGTCTATATTTAACTTTCACTCGCATGTCACTGGACACACATTAATCAATTCTCGCATGTCATTGGACATACATTAATCAATTTAAAAATGTGTTTAGTTTACAGATAAGACTAGTAAATAATTCTGATTGCATTTAAAATTATCTAGACATGTCAAAATTAAATATATATATATATATATATAATATGTGTTCCCATGAGATGCGAGAAACATTAATGTTACCCAAATGTTGCACACAATGATAAATGTAAGTTTCTTAAACAAGACTATTCTTTAGTATATAACTTTACTTTATTTATTAAATAATTATTAATTGTCCCATGAGAGGTAATAAATAAAAAATATTTTAAAGTTTGCACAGTAGAAGATAATAAAATGGTAATTAATGGACTTTAATAACTTAATATTCATATTATATAAATACATCACTCTTATTTACAATAATTTACATCAAATTTACAAATAAAAATTGTATATTATCTCATTAGAAGCAAAAACATAAAATTAATTGATTTGTTTAAATGTTTACAGACGAAATATAATTGATTATATTAAGCTTTTAATAAATTTATAATAAAAAACTTGCTTATTTTGACAATTTGTACATTATAGCTAAATTTAGTGTTTCAATCTCAGGGGATATGTAATATCTACAACAAAGTTTGAGTTGAAAATCCATTTTGGTGAAAACTCAATATGGAAAGTCACTAAATTTGGACAGATGTTTATAATAGATTTAAATGAATTTCTGTTAATGGGTGCTTAGACTTCCTAATATTTCTATTATGTAAAATATATTACTTACAACATGTAAATTGAATGTTAAATTTATATGCCGACATGAAATTAGTAATTTTATGATTGAAAAGTAAATGCAACAGGTTACTGAAAATTAATATTTATAAATTATCAAAAAAGAATTATTGGGAATTGATCAATATTTCTGTCGCTGTTTCTCACTGAAAAGATCTATTCTATCTATTCCAAGATATTGCATATAGCATGGTGTCCCCTCGGCTGTTCCAAGATATTGCATATAGCATGGTGTCACCTCGGCTGTTCCAAGATATTGCATATAGCTTGGTGTCACCTCGGCTGTTCCAAGATATTGCATATAGCTTGGTGTCACCTCGGCTGTTCCAAGATATTGCATATAGCTTGGTGTCACCTCGGCTGTTCCAAGATATTGCATATAGCATGGTGTCACCTCGGCTGTTCCAAGATATTGCATATAGCTTGGTGTCACCTCGGCTGTTCCAAGATATTGCATATAGCTTGGTGTCACCTCGGCTGTTCCAAGATATTGCATATAGCATGGTGTCCCCTCGGCTGTTCCAAGATATTGCATATAGCTTGGTGTCACCTCGGCTGTTCCAAGATATTGCATATAGCTTGGTGTCACCTCGGCTGTTCCAAGATATTGCATATAGCATGGTGTCCCCTCGGCTGTTCCACGATATTGCATATAGCTTGGTGTCACCTCGGCTGTTCCAATGAAGATAAAGATAAATAAATAAATCATAGGCATACCCTAACATTCTATTGGTACTTTGTACACTGAACGTTTACTCAAAAAGGCAACATTGATCATGAATGATCCATACCATGCTGGCAACCATCATTTCCAAATTATGTCGCAAAGTCACAAATTTAGATAGATACTTGCAAAAACTGAAAGGCCCGAAGAGGATTAGATGAGAGACGGAATTTATTTGATCACCAATGAATAATAACCAGGATTGAGAATAGGCTAAAACCTAAACAGACTTTGCACTCGCTTCACATTAAACAAACAGAAAATTAAAACATTACAACAAAATAGTAAAAAAAATCCAACATATTTTTATACAAAATACAACTATTATATGTGGCATTGGATAAAGGCCAATTGTGTCCTCGTTTTAAATATAAATTATTTATTTATTGCTTCTTTTTATCATAAAGCAATATAAAAACATGGGGTGTGGTTTTGCTATAATTTGTCAGTGACTCCACAAAGTGACACTAATATGACTGCAGACACTATGCATGTGAAATGGATTTTTTGTTTTTACAAAGGAAAGAATGGAAAGCAGCTTCAAATGGAAGAGACCTCAAATCAACTAATTTCTCACTACATTATTAAATGTTGATTATATATATGTGCCCAAATATGGTAGTGATATGCCCAAATATGGTAGTCATATTGACATCATCATGTCCATATATGCACATCACATTTTTTTGTCACCTAAAGTTTGACAGTGTAGAGAGAGCCATAGAATAGAATGTAAAATTTACAATGTCCTATCCTATTTATTAATGTTTATCAATTACTAGTATATATTAAAGCAAGTGCCTTAGTATTACATTCTTTTACAAGATTTTATCTAAAATTCACATATTAAACCCTTCTATAAGCAATTTAAAAAACTAATTCAATTACATATTAAAAAAGGGGGTTGACTTTCCCTCATAGGTTAATTAAATTACAAATGGAATCTTTTGACAAATTCCAAGAAAACATTACTCCTTCATCAGGGATTCTATAACTAAAACCTTTGTTGAAAGCCCTATAAATGAATGAAGACCTCTCAGATTCTCCCTTGAACTGTTACGAGTCAAATTAAGTACTTCCCATACAGATAAATAGTTAGTGAAAGAGTTACATGCTAGCAAAATTGATAAAATCTACTAACTGTTATATTTCAATATAATTATACTGTATGTAAAATATAATATGGCAACTGTATGTCCAAAATGTTTAAGATAAGCACAAACAAACTGAAACTAAACTTCTGTTTAGACCTAATAGTGCCCAATGGTATTTTAAAGTATAATTAATTGGGACACATTTTCCAGAAACGATCAAACAAGAATACAGAAAGCATTAGACTATGGGTTGGCATGGAAACCATGTCCACAGGAAGCTTATCATGTGACCTATGACACTAGTTGGTGGCATATCCAGAACATTGGTGAATGTGCTTCAAATCAACCTTACCTGGGGTGGGTCAGGGGGTGCAGTCTCATTTATTTACAAATATGTATGTATTACATTATATATGTATGTATGTTTTCCCCTACGCCAAAGCCATGTGAAATTTCTTTATGCAATACTTTTCATTTTGAGTAATTGTTAGAACAAAATTCATTCTGGAACAATTTTATACAACTATCCAAGTAGTGTCTCTGAATGGAATAATCCATAGCGATCAAGAATATAATAATACTACTCATACAGCAGGTAGAGAACACAAAGTAAAACATTTATATGCAATAAACTGTAAAACCCAATTTATATAAGCTTATTTCTAACATCCGATCAACAGAGAAATAACGATAAAAACCCCCGTGTAAATTATACAGAGGAGAAAGGGGATATGTATAGATGTCAATTTAATCTTTATTTAATTGAATTTATAAAATTATTTAATGTATTACGTCGATTAAAAAAGAAATATATTTCTATATTGGAATAGTTCCAATGAAGTTACCTCGCGTTTGACAGTACAGGAGTTAACCTTCAACTTGTAGCAGCAGCGTCTTAACATTTACAACTTAATTTGTAACGATCACATATAGCACAAATGAAACTATTACCTTCAAAATATATACATTAAATAGATTTAAAGCCTTATTGTATTATATGAACAATCTGATATGAAGAAACCGATTGTAATAATGTTGATAATTGTGCAGTAAAGTAACTTCTACAAACAAAATGGAAAAACTAAAACTATTGGAATTGTAACAAAATATCTGAATACTAAGACACTCCTGGTGTGCCGATCTGGTAGATGCTGCACTGCTGGCTGGCGTGGGTCTGTAGAGAGCATAATTTGAATTTCCTCAGTTTCAAGTTAAGCTTGAGGACAATAATAAATACCTTTACCCTTACCTTTTTAACATACAGTGAAACAAACAGGGGTCAACTGGAACATAGTACAGTGGTCAACTGGAAATTGTAGAGGTTAACTGGAACATAGTACAGTGGTCAATTGGAACATAATACAGTGGTCAACTGGAACATACAGTGGTCAACTGAAACATACCGTGGTCAACTGGAACATACAGTGGTCAACTTGAATATACTTGGCATCTACTAGAACACGCAGTTGTCTATTAGAACATACAGGGGCTATTGGAACATACAGCGGTCTACTGGGAAACACACACAGGTCTACTTGAACATACAGCAACAAACAGGTGTCTACTAAAACAAATCAAAGGGGTCTGCTGGAATACATACACAAGGTCTATTTGGGACAGATCTATACACTGCATCAAAGAAGACTAAGGGACAGATCTATACCTACATCAAAGAAGACTAAGGGACAGATCTATACCTGCATCAAAGAAGACTAAGGGACAGATCTATACCTGCATCAAAGAAGACTAAGGGACAGATCTATACCTGCATCAAAGAAGACTAAGGGACAGATCTATACCTGCATCAAAGAAGACTAAGGGACAGATCTATACCTGCATCAAAGAAGACTAAGGGACAGATCTATACCTGCATCAAAGAAGACTAAGGGACAGATCTATACCTGCATCAAAGAAGACTAAGGGACAGATCTATACCTGCATCAAAGAAGACTAAGGGACAGATCTATACCTGCATCAAAGAAGACTAAGGGACAGATCTATACCTGCATCAAAGAAGACTAAGGGACAGATCTATACCTGCATCAAAGAAGACTAAGGGACAGATCTATACCTGCATCAAAGAAGACTAAGGGACAGATCTATACCTACATCAAAGAAGACTAAGGGACAGATCTATACCTGCATCAAAGAAGACTAAGGGACAGATCTATACCTGCATCAAAGAAGACTAAGGGACAGATCTATACCTGCATCAAAGAAGACTAAGGGACAGATCTATACCTGCATCAAAGAAGACTAAGGGACAGATCTATACCTGCATCAAAGAAGACTAAGGGACAGATCTATACCTGCATCAAAGAAGACTAAGGGACAGATCTATACCTGCATCAAAGAAGACTAAGGGACAGATCTATACCTGCATCAAAGAAGACTAAGGGACAGATCTATACCTGCATCAAAGAAGACTAAGGGACAGATCTATACCTGCATCAAAGAAGACTAAGGGACAGATCTATACCTGCATCAAAGAAGACTAAGGGACAGATCTATACCTGCATCAAAGAAGACTAAGGGACAGATCTATACCTGCATCAAAGAAGACTAAGGGACAGATCTATACCTGCATCAAAGAAGACTAAGGGACAGATCTATACCTGCATCAAAGAAGACTAAGGGACAGATCTATACCTGCATCAAAGAAGACTAAGGGACAGATCTATACCTGCATCAAAGAAGACTAAGGGACAGATCTATACCTGCATCAAAGAAGACTAATTCTGGAATACATACACAAGGTCTATTTGGGACAGATCTATACCTGCATCAAAGAAGACTAATTCTGGAAAACATATTGCAATGACTAATTAACAATGCAAAAATAAGTATGCATGTACGTACCTCTACATCAGAATCTGTGCTATCCTGACCAGGAGTAGATGATAAGGGTAACATAGGTTGACCCATCTTCGCCATTCTTGAGATCAGCTTGGCCTTATTTGGTCCAGGGCTCTGTTTTGAAAAATTAAAATATGGCTTACTAACCCACGGTTTTCCAACGCAAACAAAACTCTTCTTCACTCGTTTCATGTTTTTTTCTCAGCTCTAAATTAAATGGCTTTTTTTTATGGGTACAGTGCGTAGCAATATTATGGCTACAGTTCAGTCGTAAGTACAATGCAGATATAGCGTGGCTACGACATGGCAATGGAGCCACTATCAGTGATGGTCCATCATCATACGCATCAGATAAGACACAAATTTTAATGAAGCATTCTTGGCAATGATTATCGTGAATACTAATTCAAACAGGAAACTTTAAAAAACATCGAAGAGTGACTCAAATCAGCTTGCTAGATTTAATGTATATAAAATCATTATTTTGTTAAAGTAATGTTTTAATGTAGATAATTAAAAAGAAGTTCTTAAAAAACTGCAGTTTCTTTGAAAATAAAGTCCATACAATACATCATCACAAGGTTATTGTATCGTACTGAAATTGGTGTTGATACCGTCCAGAGGTAGATTTGTTTTTATATATAATTTGCTGTTGCACTGGGCAAAAAAGTCTTCTTACAATTCTGATTAGAATACATTTCTAATAGTAGTACAGAATTTGGGTACTAAGGCAATTTTTATGTTGAGAGATGATTTGGTTATCAATATTTGAGTTTCAAGAAAGTTAACTTTCAAAAAGGTGTGTGTGTAAGAGAAATAATAATAGTACTTCCAGGGAACTAGAAGTTTCTAGGGTGCAGTGTTTTATTTTATTTGATTTCAAAACCCAAAGCAACAAAAAAAAAATTGGTGTCCCGCTCATCGTGAATTCAGCACAATTACATCCATGTATAGGTATATCGATATAATCATATTTGGATTCTGGAATCATTAAAAAAATAACTTACGCTTGATAGATGATCACTGGAGTTTGATATCTTTATGTCGTCATTACTAAAAAAATGTAAAAGGTAAAGGTATTTATTCGATTCCTCAAGCTTAACTGGAAACTAAGGAAATTCAGATTAATAGGAAATTTACGCAGCCATGGCAGCCAACAGTGTAGTGCTTACCAGATAATCACACCAGAAAATGATTAATAGGCAATTTACGCAGCCATGGCAGCCAACTGTGTAGTGCCTACCAGATAATCACACCAGAAAATGATCCTCTACTTTAAGTTTTTTAATAGAGTACTCTGGTAAATAGAGTTTTCAGGCATATAGTATACAAGAACATCACAATAATTGCATCCTGTGTGTTACACAGTATCACAGACAAGTTATAAATACAGTACTGAAAATTTATTGCTGATAATCTTTGGTTAAGCCCACTGAATAACTTTAGTGGTAAGATGGGATTATATCCAAATGAGGTACTTACTTTGGAATGCCTATACCAATCGGTTCATCAGGTAGCGCCCTCATAGGTGGATCAACACTCTCGGACGCAGACGATACTGAACCTGTATCATCTCGTTCCCTTCCAAATTTTATCTGCAAGAAAAGATAGAAAGATTTACTAAATGTTAATATCAAATAGGAAAAACATATAATTATATTAAATATCAAACTGGTCATAAGTTTATGCTTATCTTTGGAACTGTGCCATATAACTTTTTGCAGATTATGCTAAGGTAAAAAGTCATAAACATGATTTGACACCTTCTTGATATTTTATAAAACCAGTCTGTACCTCAAAAGAAGATAGTTTATTTAGTATATTTTTGTCATATTATATATAGAACTTCTATTAAGGGGACAAAATGTTCCCTTAATGTGTCCCCTGAATAGGGCTTGACCATAATGTTAAAACATAGTGCTCCTTGTTTGTTTTCTTTTAATAGGGGTGTCACTTAAATAAGGGTGTCTAAAACTAGTACAACCACAAAGAAAAACCTTAATTTGTACAGGTAATTTTACAGTATGGACCAAGCAAGTTATCAAGTTATCAATAACAAGATGTCAAGATTACAATAACTTGAAAAATTAATTGAAGAAAGGAACTATTGAAATTAACCACCCTAAACAAAATAGCAATAGAAGAATGAGGTTAAACAATGGAAAGGTTCATTTTATGAATATTTTGATAAGATAATTATTAATTAATATCAAGTATGAGTCATACAGGAAGAGGCACACAATTAAACATATTCCAAGAATAAAAATGACATACAACAGAAAATAACAGAATAAACAATTTAAAATCTTAAATAAAATATTCAACATATTGGTCAGTTAAAATGGTTTTAATAGAATAGAAGAAAGATGAGGAAGTATATCCAATGAGATGAGTTATCAAGATTCATTCTTTCATCAGGTGCAGCACACTGTAGGTAATTTCAGAAGAACTGGAAATGGCAATGAAAGAGAGCTTCAAGTATATTTGTTGGGTTTAGTGGTGTAGGCTTTTGTCACATCTTATAGTAAAAAAATATCCTCTCTGTAAAAGGTCAATTTACGAGCTGTAACGGTAATAAAAATTTAGAATCTATGTTATTCCTTATGACCAGTTACACAAAGCACAGAGGATAGATACATATTATACGTGGGACAAGCTACACGTTTTCCACTTACTGTTACCGCTTGTCTGTGTAAATAACCTTTAACCTTGTGAATGAACTAGCAAGTAGAACTAGCAATAGTGTTACTATAGTATGCTGGGTATTAGAACATAGAGAATAACAAAACAAGATGTCGACCACCCTAACTTACATTTTACCACTGAACACGAAATTCAAAAGCAGAAGGTCCAACAGAAACCAAAAATACAAAAAGAACAAACAAAATATTAGTACTATAACTATCATCCCAATTCAATTCAATTATTGTCCACCAGAGCACAGCAGACTTAAGTGACGTAATATATAATTTACCTTTTTGTAATTTCCTGTAAACCATAAAGCAAATATACGGATCATTAGAAGCCTTTTAGGAATCCAAAAGTAAACAGCAAGAACAAGATGTATAATCCAATAGTCTGCCAACACATTAATTAAAGAAACGATTTATAGAAAAAAAGTGATTTGCATCTAGTTTCCTCAAACTTGCAAGGAGGTTGCTATCATGAAAACTAACCCTGACACGATGAACGCCAGCACATATTGTGACTTGATATAGGTATATAAAACAAAGTAATTTCAGTAAAGTTTTCAGATGGAAAATAATTTCTGCTTTAGTGTGGACTGTATGATATGGTTATTATCATCTAATAACTGAAGCCGATTTTAGGTCTTACAATGTGTAACAATCTTAATAATGGCAGTTGACAAGATAAAACCTAGCCAAGATTATATGCAACGTATATTGGCAGAAGTCCCAAAAGTAATTATAATAATGATGCTACTATTCTATTAGTAAAGAGCTTTGGGTATTCAATAGCCAATAGAAAGATAAACAAAGGTACAACAAGGGGGCATCTTTTGGGCTTCTTAATAGGGGTGTCTCCTTTAGGGGTGTCTCCTTTATAGGGGTTTGCTCTAATGTTAAAACATATATTGTCTTTTTCTTTCGTTCATTTCAAGAGTAAGTGCCCCCTTAATAGGGGTGTCCTCTGCATAGGGGTGTCCTCTGCATAGGGGTGTCCTCTGCATAGGGGTGTCCTCTGCATAGGGGTGTCCTCTGCATAGGGGTGTCCTCTGCATAGGGGTGTCCTCTGAATAGGGGTGTCCTCTGAATAGGGGTGTCCTCTGAATAGGGGTGTCCTCTGAATAGGGGTGTCCTCTGAATAGGGATGTCCTCTGAATAGGGGTGTCCTCTGAATAGGGATGTCCAAAAAGGAGTTCTAATGTAATAAACTGAAACACCACATTACCACGTAATAAGTCACCAACAGAACCTAACATAATAAGAACACTGGGATACTATCCCTTATTCTTTTAAATATCAAGTTTTCATCCTATTGGTGCCATACGTGGTGCCATACGTGGTGCTTCCACGGGTTCGAATCCAACCCTAGTCATCAGCACAAGTTCAGTGGTCTAGAGGTATGAATGCCAGGCTAGTGATGAAGGTCATAGGTTCAAGTCCCATGTGAGAATTGTTAGTGTACTTGCATCAAGTATAATTTACGTCAGAGTAGGGAAATTAATGAACAATAGAGTGTTTATTGTGCATTTCTAAATATGACTACTTAATTCCCATTCACTAAGAGTAAAAATGGCACACATCTTTGTTTACAAGTTGTCATATGTTTACATCGTCACATATATTTATATCAAACAATTGGTCATATCAACTGGCCTATGTCAATCAATTGGTCATATCAAGAACTGTATTAACAGTTATTCATATTTTACACATAGAAATATACAACATCACAATAAAGTACAAGTTTTCTCTACACAATATCAATTAGCATGCTAATGGCATTAAACGTAACAAATTATGTTAAATTTCTATTCAAATTGAATGGTGGAAGGTTAAAACATGACAGATGCTTCCCCTCCCCAGGGAATGTCAATAGCTGTGGAACATCACAGAGGCCTGACCATGAAAGGAGACAACGGAAAGAGAGATCCAATCTGATTACCTCTAAAGGCCAACCAGGTTAAATTAAGTTACGATTAACTGCGACAGAAGTCAACCCACAGTGTAAATAATTAATAAATTAATGAGATATGCCAAAGATACATAATCATGAGGTAATCAATCGTTTACCTTTGAAACTCCATTTTTTTGGAACCAACTTCCCAAACATGTTAGATCTGTAAATTTATTGAATTCCTTTAAATCAAAGCTTAAGACCTTTATCATCTGCTCGGATCTGACTTTTTTACTACATGATTTCATTCATTGCATTGTTGTTTCAATGCGCCATGAGCAACTAATTTGTGATGGAAACCGGCGCTATATAAGATTTCCTTTTATCATTATTCTTATTAATTGGTTCCACTTTTATAGTTAGGAAAAAAGCAAATTGGTTCGACTTTTGTAGTTAGGAAAAAAACAAATTGGTTCGACTTTCCACTTTTTTCTAGTTATGGAAAAATTAATTCAAAGAGAAATGTCACCAATCCTCATAACAACATAAGATTCTTCTGATGAGGACATGTGTTACGTGTCAACAATTCAAATTTAGGTATGTTGAATACTGAGCCGTAAGCTGGTTTAAATTCTCTAATCTATCAAAATAAATTGATTCCATATTTTCTGGTTAGGTAAAAAACAAATTGGTTCCACTTTTGAGGCTGGAAAAAAAATAAATTGGTTTTTCTGGTTTGGAAAAGAGGGTTTACAGTATTTTGGTTTTGGTTGTTGTGTTAAAATTCTTTTTGTTTGTTCTCCCTGCTGAATGTTTCACTCACTTGTTTTTCGTTTACTAGTTTTGTTACTATTATTATGTACTGTTCAATAATTAAATAATTTATTAAAGAATTTTTAACCGTGACCTAATTGGTTATGTAATCAAATTTGTCATCAGTTTCTATTTTAGATGGGTCAAATTTGTAAACAACGTAGGCGGAGGATGTGGGTCAAAACATCAATATTCATATCCGTATGAAATCTGATACTTTCAGTGTGCAATGACATTAAGAAATATGCAAGATTTGGCACTGAAAAAACTGTTATATGATAGAGAACAGGAATTTTAGAAGTCATATTAGAAGCTTTGAATGACGATTAGGTCCATGAGGTGATGATAAACCCTAGTGCATGTAGCCAATTAAACTTCTTCTTTTCGTGATGACCTGGATCTAACACATGTATGCAAATGAGATGATAATAAATACTATAGCAGGCTAAGTCAGCCAATTATTGACCAAGACCAGGACCTACTGTTTGCAAATCAGTAATACTGTACAATTGTATTCCTATGTAACAGGATATTGATGTACACAGAGTTTAATTTCTAAGATAATACACACGGAAGCCATTTAATGGGCAATGACACACCATCAGCCAAATGCAACAAATTCCTAGGAGAGGTACAGCCCTTTATTTCAGAAGATGAACAAATAATGAACACATACAGTTTTAAATATAAATAGGCTTGTCTCATTTTTTTCGGAGTGTGTTTCATATTATATATTAAACTTATTATTGGACACTATAGTAGAGTGCTGAATTTGTTAACAAAGAAGTGCTTGACGAAATACTAGAGAGAAATTAATCTCACCTAGTGAGATGAAGAAAATCTGTAAGCTTAGTTTTGTCAAAGGAAAGAACTAAGAAACTGGCTTGTTTTGGAGTCTATAACACAACTTTCGAAATGGAAGCTAAAAAATATATCTCAAAATGATTTTACTTTTCCTTCACAAAATAATTGATCATAACACCGATTTAAAAGAATGACGATCAATGTTGGAATAAATATTGCACGCAATAAAACTGTAAAATAATGTACTGTACCTTTCGTATTTCTATATCAAATACGAGTGTCGCATTTGGCGGTATCCTTGACCCCATACCTCTGGTTCCATAGGCCATGCTGGGGGGTACTAGTAGTAACCTTTTACCTCCTTTCTTCATACCAATTACACCTTGATCCCAACCCTATTAAAATGAGATAAGAATAAATTCAGATTTCTGAAAAATGATCAATACATCAAAACATGAGTTGTCTATCAATACACCATTCATTTGACGTTCAGAATTTATGAAGCATGAAATGTTTTATAGACTGTCAATAATTTGACAAGAGAAATTGGTCTTTAAATGTTCTACCAGTAGGAACTAGAGTGGTATATAAAGAAGAGCTAGTACTCCAAAGAAGGCTAAACATTCCCCCATCCTGTGGCAGTTTTCAAATCTAGTTTAAAAGTTTTCCAGTAAAATTACTGGTCATTTTGATGGATCCATGAAGTACAACTAATTTGTATACGTACAAACTCTCTCCCTCTTAAAATATGTAGTGGAACTGTAGGTGCAGTCTTCAATTCTGACCTAGTGCCAGGGTTTTAACCTACAACTCCACCTAGTGCCAGGGTTTTAACCTACAACTCCACTTCCTTAAACAAGACTTTGTTTATAAGCACAATAAATTATAAAATAGTTTCCCCATCCCATAATTGCCGAGTTTCTGTGAGATGTGTATGAAAAAAAAAATATATATATATAGTTTTCTTCTGTAACCATACCTTAATGACCTTTCCTTTTCCGATCTTGAATCTGAAAGCCTTCTCCATAGACATATTGCTATCAAATGCCTGTAAATAAATGAATATACTGTATCAATGATAAAATATTTATATTAATGCGTGATACTTTAAATTACAATACATTTTTTTATGCATATACTTTGGTTACCTTGTAAACATTAAACAGCATTGCATATGATTTATATACAGTATAATGCCTTCTTTATAAGGAAAGAGAAATGTCCCTTTTAAGCGATCCCATGAAACGAATGAGGGCCATTTTAAAATATATGGACAACTTTTATTCAGGGTATACTTTATTTGCTCCTGAATGTGCATAATCAGGGATTCTATTGTATATAATATAGATAGAGGGCGTTTATGTTTTTTGATATACAGTATTTTAAACCAATTCAGGTGTCTTAACAAATATTTTATATTTGTATGTCAATGATTCTGCTACAAGAAACAGGTTTCGGAAGTGTTTAATTTTTGTCATGGTCATTTTATTACCGAAGACCATTTCATATAATTTATAAAATTTCTCGACAGACAGGAACTGGACAGACCGTGTACACCTCTTATGTCTTAAAATGGATATGAAAGGGTTCCTAGCAATATCATTTTATTGGCTCAACGTGTAGATCAATCAGTTTTAAGCTTGCCATAGTCATACTTAATGTTTTGGAGGACGACAACGCCCTCAAAACGCCCCTGAGAAACCTGTGAAAAACTTTTTGTGACGTCACTAAAAGTTATTTTTGTATTACAGAGATAGGAATTTAGCAGTAAATCATTGATTGATGCAAAAGCATGGTAGTAATTACTTATTGCTTTGATATTTTTATTCTTGGATAAGTATGTTAGCCTAATCGAATAAAATTAATTCATATTATCAACCAAGTTTTTTTTAAAACGGATTTTAATTTCGTTTTTCAAGGCCATCTTTTACGAAATTCATAGCCAAATGCCTATCTTGCTGGGTACACGGAGTTATTTTGCGCATGCGTGAGAATCACAGAGTCGACCACCTTGGCCTCTCTCTCGACCCTCCTCGCGAGCGATGTTTATTTCGCTATTTATTATACACGTATTATTGAAACATTCATTTTATTATTATTTCGTTGTAATTAACTGAAATTGATGGAAATTCGTCCACATCGTCTTGTTAACACGGATGTTAACATCGTTTTGAAGAAACGGTTGGACGAGTAAATGGTGTTTGACAATAATGCCATGGCCTGGAGCTAGCTAGGCCTAGGCCTTTTTAGTAGTGATGACTGCTGGATACGGTGTTTAGTCGCCCGGCCAGAGGTGAGCTGAGAGCGTATGCTCCTTGATGTATCGTTGAGGGTGTTAATGGTAGGCACAATTGTGTTACTGTATTATGTATATACACATTATTTATAAGTACGTTTATTAATATTGTTGTGTGCTGTAGTGTCCTGACTAACGTATTATTAAAATATTTTTTTGTTATTACATGCCGCCCTACTGTACTAGCTAGTAGGCTAGGCAACACTGAATACTAAATATTATGATTCCCAATAAAATGAATAGAGTTGGATTTTCTCTAATGTAGTAATAAAGGTTATAACAGGCCAGGCCTAGTTAGGGGTATTTCAGCTTGTATCATATACAGTACAATATACAGTACAGTATACAGTAAATAAACAATTCATTTGTATTTTTACCTACCTACAGGTCTATAATTGGAGTGCAATTATGATAATTGATGGACGGGATAAGCAAATGTATTTATTGATTGGAATGGAAGCGCAAATGTTAGAGTCAAATTATAATATTAAGGTAACAGATACTGAGCATTGCTATTTTAAACTGTTGATCAAACCTACATAATACATTATACTAAATTATTATTTTGTTTTGAGGGCAGATAAACATGTGCTTATTCATTTTCCTTTTTTCAGGTGAATAGAAAGATACCCAGAGTACTTTATAATAGATGCTACTTGGATCATGCTTGCACGATACATTTATGCAGTATACTAAGACACCAAGTATAGAATGAGCGCAGACAATTAAAATTACAGAACTAAATATTTATGAAGAATAGTAAAATATGCATAATAGAATTCTTTAGACGCGAGTGCTAGGGTTACAGTCATACTGTAACTATGGTAATGTACTACCAGACAGTACACTAGTAGCAGTGCATCATATAGTGTTTGTTTTTAACCATCTAAATGGGTCTGGGTATATAAACAAATAAACCACTACTGTACTTCTTTTTTTATTTATTTAGCCAAATACTATGTACAATGGACATTTATGAAAGAATCCATCTCTTGAATATGATGGAGCTGGCTGGTGTTGATAGAATTAAAATGTCTCAGGTCTAAAAAGTAATTTATGTCCTGTTTGAAAAATCCTGCTTGTTCCAAACTCATTATGATGCATTTGTTCAATAAAATTCATTCCACACACTATTTCTGCCATATAATTTGATGTTTACAATTTTATTACTAGTACTATTACAGTTCTTCAAAGCCATCTCATGTACTGTTGATTCCATAAATCTGCAAAGATAAGACCAATAAATGGATGGAAATGTACTATTATTTTTATTCAATCCTACCTCTAGGCCCTATAGTATTATATTTTATGACTTGGTAACAAACAGAAAGAGGTTATTATTTAATTACACTACAGTTACTAACTAAACTATAATAATCCTCTCGGCCTCACCTCCTCTGCTCTACTTTAATTATTAGTATTATTATATTACTATATTAGTCAATAACAAAAGTCAGAGCCAAAAACAAGTTCAACACAAGCTTACCTTTTTTATTTACGTCGCCTTTTACATACGTCTACGCCCGCGCCTTGTCCACTTCCTGGAGGTTCGTCGGTGGACCGGCGACTGCTATGGAGGCCATGGAGTAACTCCATGTGTAGGCCTAGCCTACTACTAGCGAATTTAGAAGAAACTATAGTCTACTAGACCTAGCCTAATTTGTAGTCTGCGTGAGTGGTTTAGTGTGAGAAGTACAAATACACACTTTCTTCTTTTCACGTACAATCTTTGCAGACATAACTTTTTATTGATTTGTGAAATATCGATATTTTCTACGACTGCAGCAACAGGGAGCTTGCAACACGCGAGTCTCGTGTAGCATGGGTTTGTTTATTTTTGTTTTGACACAGTCCGCGAACGAGACAAGGCGGTGATTGGACTGTATTAAAATTCATTAACCAATCACAAAACGACTGCTGCCGTGGCTACAACCCCGGGTGTTTCAAACTCTAAATTTGACGATCTCGTACGTGCGTATAGAACGTTCATAAAAATTAAGATGGCGTACCAGTTGGTCGGCCATTTTGCGGACGTTTTATACCAAAATGTAATTTGTTTATTTCTTAATTTCTACTAGGTATTTGAATCTAATTTTTTGTGTGCTGTTTATTAACATTAAAAGGATTCATACAAAGTCCTTTTTGTGAAATTTTAAAATCCTTTCATATCCATTTTAATATAATTTGTTACTAACCGTTCCTATTGCTTTATTTTCCAGTAGCCATCCGGTGTATTTAACCTCCACTGAGTCACCCTCTTGCAGCGTTGGTCCTTGGCCTAGCCTTAGTTCTTGGTACACTACATTGCTTGGATTGCTACCGCTTGCGTTAAATTTAGCAAGACCAATCTGAAAGAGATTAAAAATTATTATTACAAAATTATTATAATTACTCTTTAGGATTTTATATAGTATGAATGTATACAGTCCAACTAAGGACTTTGACAAATGAACTGAATGATAGTGTAGTCCAACTAAGGACTTTGACAAATGAACTGAATGATAGTGTATATAATATGAATGTATACAGTCCAACTAAGGACTTTGACAAATGAACTGAATGATAGTGTATATAGTATGAATGTATACAGTCCAACTAAGGACTTTGACAAATGAACTGAATGATAGTGTATATAGTATGAATGTATACAGTCCAACTAAGGACTTTGACAAATGAACTGAATGATAGTGTATATAGTATGAATGTATACAGTCCAACTAAGGACTTTGACAAATGAACTGAATGATAGTGTATATAGTATGAATGTATACAGTCCAACTAAGGACTTTGACAAATGAACTGAATGATAGTGTATATAGTATGAATGTATACAGTCCAACTAAGGACTTTGACAAATGAACTGAATGATAGTGTATATAGTATGAATGTATACAGTCCAACTAAGGACTTTGACAAATGAACTGAATGATAGTGTATATAGTATGAATGTATACAGTCCAACTAAGGACTTTGACAAATGAACTGAATGATAGTGTATATAATATGAATGTATACAGTCCAACTAAGGACTTTGACAAATGAACTGAATGATAGTGTATATAGTATGAATGTATACAGTGCAACTAAGGACTTTGACAAATGAACTGAATGATAGTGTGTATAGTATGAATGTATACAGTCCAACTAAGGACTTTGACAAATGAACTGAATGATAGTGTGTATAGTATGAATGTATACAGTGCAACTAAGGACTTTGACAAATGAACTGAATGATAGTGTATATAGTATGAATGTATACAGTGCAACTAAGGACTTTGACAAATGAACTGAATGATAGTGTGTATAGTATGAATGTATACAGTCCAACTAAGGACTTTGACAAATGAACTGAATGATAGTGTATATAGTATGAATGTATACAGTGCAACTAAGGACTTTGACAAATGAACTGAATGATAGTGTGTATAGTATGAATGTATACAGTCCAACTAAGGACTTTGGCAAATGAACTGAATGATAGTGTATATAGTATGAATGTATACAGTCCAACTAAGGACTTTGACAAATGAACTGAATGATAGTGTATATAGTATGAATGTATACAGTCCAACTAAGGACTTTGACAAATGAACTGAATGATAGTGTAGTCCAACTAAGGACTTTGACAAATGAACTGAATGATAGTGTATATAGTATGAATGTATACAGTCCAACTAAGGACTTTGACAAATGAACTGAATGATAGTGTATATAGTATGAATGTATACAGTCCAACTAAGGACTTTGACAAATGAACTGAATGATAGTGTATATAATATGAATGTATACAGTCCAACTAAGGACTTTGGCAAATGAACTGAATGATAGTGTATATAGTATGAATGTATACAGTCCAACTAAGGACTTTGACAAATGAACTGAATGATAGTGTATATAGTATGAATGTATACAGTCCAACTAAGGACTTTGACAAATGAACTGAATGATAGTGTATATAGTATGAATGTATACAGTCCAACTAAGGACTTTGACAAATGAACTGAATGATAGTGTATATAATATGAATGTATACAGTCCAACTAAGGACTTTGACAAATGAACTGAATGATAGTGTATATAGTATGAATGTATACAGTCCAACTAAGGACTTTGACAAATGAACTGAATGATAGTGTATATAATATGAATGTATACAGTCCAACTAAGGACTTTGACAAATGAACTGAATGATAGTGTATATAGTATGAATGTATACAGTCCAACTAAGGACTTTGACAAATGAACTGAATGATAGTGTATATAGTATGAATGTATACAGTCCAACTAAGGACTTTGACAAATGAACTGAATGATAGTGTATATAGTATGAATGTATACAGTGCAACTAAGGACTTTGACAAATGAACTGAATGATAGTGTGTATAGTATGAATGTATACAGTCCAACTAAGGACTTTGACAAATGAACTGAATGATAGTGTGTATAGTATGAATGTATACAGTCCAACTAAGGACTTTGACAAATGAACTGAATGATAGTGTATATAGTATGAATGTATACAGTCCAACTAAGGACTTTGACAAATGAACTGAATGATAGTGTATATAATATGAATGTATACAGTCCAACTAAGGACTTTGACAAATGAACTGAATGATAGTGTATATAATATGAATGTATACAGTCCAACTAAGGACTTTGACAAATGAACTGAATGATAGTGTATATAGTATGAATGTATACAGTCCAACTAAGGACTTTGACAAATGAACTGAATGATAGTGTAGTCCAACTAAGGACTTTGACAAATGAACTGAATGATAGTGTATATAGTATGAATGTATACAGTGCAACTAAGGACTTTGACAAATGAACTGAATGATAGTGTATATAGTATGAATGTATACAGTCCAACTAAGGACTTTGACAAATGAACTGAATGATAGTGTATATAGTATGAATGTATACAGTCCAACTAAGGACTTTGACAAATGAACTGAATGATAGTGTATATAATATGAATGTATACAGTCCAACTAAGGACTTTGACAAATGAACTGAATGATAGTGTATATAGTATGAATGTATACAGTCCAACTAAGGACTTTGACAAATGAACTGAATGATAGTGTATATAATATGAATGTATACAGTCCAACTAAGGACTTTGACAAATGAACTGAATGATAGTGTATATAATATGAATGTATACAGTCCAACTAAGGACTTTGACAAATGAACTGAATGATAGTGTATATAGTATGAATGTATACAGTCCAACTAAGGACTTTGACAAATGAACTGAATGATAGTGTATATAGTATGAATGTATACAGTCCAACTAAGGACTTTGACAAATGAACTGAATGATAGTGTATATAGTATGAATGTATACAGTCCAACTAAGGACTTTGACAAATGAACTGAATGATAGTGTATATAGTATGAATGTATACAGTCCAACTAAGGACTTTGACAAATGAACTGAATGATAGTGTAGTCCAACTAAGGACTTTGACAAATGAACTGAATGATAGTGTATATAGTATGAATGTATACAGTCCAACTAAGGACTTTGGCAAATGAACTGAATGATAGTGTATATAATATGAATGTATACAGTCCAACTAAGGACTTTGACAAATGAACTGAATGATAGTGTATATAATATGAATGTATACAGTCCAACTAAGGACTTTGACAAATGAACTGAATGATAGTGTATATAGTATGAATGTATACAGTCCAACTAAGGACTTTGACAAATGAACTGAATGATAGTGTATATAGTATGAATGTATACAGTCCAACTAAGGACTTTGACAAATGAACTGAATGATAGTGTATATAGTATGAATGTATACAGTCCAACTAAGGACTTTGACAAATGAACTGAATGATAGTGTATATAGTATGAATGTATACAGTCCAACTAAGGACTTTGACAAATGAACTGAATGATAGTGTATATAATATGAATGTATACAGTCCAACTAAGGACTTTGACAAATGAACTGAATGATAGTGTATATAGTATGAATGTATACAGTCCAACTAAGGACTTTGACAAATGAACTGAATGATAGTGTATATAGTATGAATGTATACAGTCCAACTAAGGACTTTGACAAATGAACTGAATGATAGTGTAGTCCAACTAAGGACTTTGACAAATGAACTGAATGATAGTGTATATAGTATGAATGTATACAGTCCAACTAAGGACTTTGGCAAATGAACTGAATGATAGTGTATATAATATGAATGTATACAGTCCAACTAAGGACTTTGACAAATGAACTGACTGATAGTGTATATAATATGAATGTATACAGTCCAACTAAGGACTTTGACAAATGAACTGAATGATAGTGTATATAGTATGAATGTATACAGTCCAACTAAGGACTTTGACAAATGAACTGAATGATAGTGTATATAGTATGGATGTATACAGTCCAACTAAGGACTTTGACAAATGAACTGAATGATAGTGTATATAGTATGAATGTATACAGTCCAACTAAGGACTTTGACAAATGAACTGAATGATAGTGTATATAATATGAATGTATACAGTCCAACTAAGGACTTTGACAAATGAACTGAATGATAGTGTATATAGTATGAATGTATACAGTCCAACTAAGGACTTTGGCAAATGAACTGAATGATAGTGTATATAATATGAATGTATACAGTCCAACTAAGGACTTTGACAAATGAACTGAATGATAGTGTAAATAATATGAATGTATACAGTCCAACTAAGGACTTTGACAAATGAACTGAATGATAGTGTATATAGTATGAATGTATACAGTCCAACTAAGGACTTTGGCAAATGAACTGAATGATAGTGTATATAATATGAATGTATACAGTCCAACTAAGGACTTTGACAAATGAACTGAATGATAGTGTATATAATATGAATGTATACAGTCCAACTAAGGACTTTGACAAATGAACTGAATGATAGTGTATATAATATGAATGTATACAGTCCAACTAAGGACTTTGACAAATGAACTGAATGATAGTGTATATAGTATGAATGTATACAGTCCAACTAAGGACTTTGGCAAACGAACTGAATGATAGTGTATATATATGAATGTATACAGTCCAACTAAGGACTTTGACAAATGAACTGAATGATAGTGTATATAATATGAATGTATACAGTCCAACTAAGGACTTTGACAAATGAACTGAATGATAGTGTATATAATATGAATGTATACAGTCCAACTAAGGACTTTGGCAAATGAACTGAATGATAGTGTATATAGTATGAATGTATACAGTCCAACTAAGGACTTTGGCAAATGAACTGAATGATAGTGTGGAATGGCAAAAATCGTGCAAACCATTTCACACAAATCTCTCTATGGGATGCACCTCTTTCAATGATTCTATGATACCATAGCACTAGTAACAATATTTAAAAAAATAAGACGACAAATACTAAAACAGCCTGAATGTGTCGAACGATGCACTTAAATGTGTCTTATTAAGGTAATACTGACTATTGACTATTTTATTTAATTAACTTTACTATGACTAAAGAAGTCAAACAATACATAGCCAGCCAAAGTAAACAGGTGGAAAAGCACATAGTCAGCGAGCTTCTCACTAACATGGAATTTACAAATATGACATGGAACCAAATTGAACAAGAACTCACAAGCCCTACAGTATCCAAGACATGAAACCAAATTGAACAAGAACTCACAAGCCCTACAGTATCCAAGACATGGAACCAAATTGAACAAGAACTCACAAGCCCTACAGTATCTAAGATTATAGGCTACTACTCACTACACAATTAGCAATTATTAACATTGAGGGGAAAATGGACGAAATAAATACCAATTTGTAGCTGTTTTTTTTTCATTGTGTGTAATAGTCTGAAAGCAAACTGTAGATGCTGCAGCCAATAAGGTTCAATTAATGATGGATTTAATTTGCATGTATCCTAGGTGTTTAAACCAGCTACCTGTTTTGTGAATTCAAAAGCAGAGTCTTCGCTGTCGAACATAAGTGACCAATTCTGACGTTGTTCATCATAGAATGTAGCATAGTTATTGGCTTGTACCTAAAAAACAGAAAGAATGGAAAAATGTTTATTATACAAAATGTTCTTTATTCTAACATAATAATTAAACTTATTGTGAATTTCTTTTTGCACATTACAACATTATTCCAACTCTCTCAAACATAGTTACACATCTTGAGGTTGGGCACAATTTTCCAACTCTCTCAAACATAGTTACACATCTTGAGGTTGGCCATATTATTCCAACTCTCAAACATAGTTACATGTCTTGAGGTTGGCCATATTATTCCAACTCTCTCAAACATAGTTACACATCTTGAGGTTGGCCATATTATTCCAACTCTCTCAAACATAGTTACACATCTTGAGGTTGGCCATATTATTCCAACTCTCTCAAACATAGTTACACATCTTGAGGTTGGGCACATCTTGAGGTTGGGCATATTTTTTTTCAAAATGAACACTAGCTTTCAAAATGAACAGTAGCAAAGGAATGGGAACTTTTAGACCTTAAAAAACTTGTTGTCAATGTGTTTCAAGCAACCTTATTGTAAACGCAATCTCCTGTCTGTCAATCTTGGTTTGTACGGGATTGTAAGGTCACATGCTCCAAATGTGCCCTCTCCAAACTCAATCAATTGGACAAATTTCTTAGCTTTGAATCTGATGGCGTTCGCCATCTACACCTTCATATTGGGTGGATTGCCATTTATGTATACTTACTGTGAATGTAAAGTTAGGTGTGATCTTTGCATGTGTGACTTGCTGTTGCTTGCTAACATATAGTAAAAGCTTGTACTAAACATGAACACAAAATTGAACAAGTTAAGAAAGAAAATTACAGATTAATTCAGAAATTTAAAAAAAAATGAATGTCATTTAAATATAGTATTATAAAATCAATATAGTATAAAGAATATATGGTAAGTAAAAGAATAAAGAAAAAAACCATGACCACAGTTTAAAAACACTTACATCTGTGATTCCATGATAACCTAAAATGGCTGCCCCTAGTTTTCCTTGTTTCACATACTGACTATTGGTACTGAAAAAGATAATACAAAATATTGTATGATGAAGGATAAATTTGAATCAATGTTACTTGATAATTTGGAGATGCGATTGTAAAAATTGGATAATGTTAAATTATTAAATCATTAATTAAGTGATCCATGCATCAATCAAACAGTCCGAACAATGATGATTTCAGCAGCTTTCAATAGTTTTAAAGCCTTAATTATCAAAAGCCAATTAAGATGGAGTGGATGTTGTTCGCCTACCAAAACAAGACGCAAAGAGAGAGAGAGAGAGCTTCAAATTCACAACCTGCCACCTGGAACCATGTGTCCTGTATGCAGTAGGACTTTTCACACCAGAATTGTTATTAATAAGTAATCATATAGTCCATCAACACCAACAAGGAACATAGGAGAGATAGCCAAGATGAAGACTTACTATCTGAATGCATGGACAGCAACCGCGTGAAGCACCTGGGCCTGAGTTCCTTCTGAACCACCTCCACCTCCACTGCCACTCCCAGCTGAAACAAATTAAATAAAACAATATTATAAAACAATATTATAAAAAGAGCTGTAGCCAGCAGTACGATTGGTAAGGTTTCAACCTGACTATTTTATGACAGAGGTCATTTACAACATCAGTTGCCCCACAGGGGATTGTTCCATTTTCTTGCAACCACTTTATTTCTTGTGGCCAAGGCTCTGAAAAACAATGCTTTGAGATTATATTCTTTTATTTTTTTTCTTTTAAATTGTTCACATTGCGACATGAAAATTCATAAGCCAATAAATGATCATAATCACTAACACATGTTTACAATTAAACAATTGCCATTGTGATAGCTTTCGTGACTAAATAAAAAATACTAGAAATTACATACCTTTGAAGTTTCCAATCTCATTGTAGACCTGAACATTATGCATATTTACTTACATTTCACCTACTGTATACTAACCTGTATGTTGAGTTTATCTACATCAGCATTATATTGTTTAGGTATTAATTAGAGAGAAAGTTTACTGTATGAGCTGAGTATACGCATAGTACAGGTAACAATGAACATTTTTCACCTCAATCCTTAATATTAGTATCGTTCAACATTGAATCACTATTGCTTTTATTAAACGTTCCAGAAATGGCGCTATATAAATCAAACTATTAATTGATTAAAAACAGTAGTCACACAGGGTGCATTCAGGTTTTATGGGGGAGGGGGAGGATCTACACACCAAGTTAGTAATTGGTTCATGAAGCCAACGACACCTGGGTAAATAACTACGTCTGAACAAGACCATAGCCACCTGGTTATATTATTCATTTTTTATTATTAATATTTAACCAATGTATAAAACAATACAGCTGGAGAAAAATATGTTGCATGTGATTAGGACCCACACTTACTCAAAGTCATTACTTTCAACTAAATTACACATGATTACACATTGTGTATGGGTTGAACTTTATGACCTAATGAGCCACAAGTGTTGCTTCATCTGTCATTTACTGTATCTACTGCGTAACAGTCCATGGGCAGTAAATTAAAATCTGTTCATTAGTCAAAGATTTGTAAGTGGGCGTAATTCAAATTAGTATCTAATCTTGTGTTGGACAAAGGAAATGAGGAGGCAACCTTTTCTACATTCATTTTTATTTTCCCTTTCTCTTGAACATTGTATGTTCTTTTGTATAATAGTTTTAATCACTTGTAAAAACTAAATTTTCATGCCTTTAAAGTTCTATATTTTTATTTAGGAGGAGGGGGGGGGGGGGCGGGAAGAAGATGAGGGCCTAAAAACGGTAAAATGAAATGCTGAACATCCTGTCTTTGTAAATGTTGAAATTTATCAGGGGCCCACTGGCTGTGTTCACCAATCACACTTAGGCTAAGGGAAACACTTACACTTAGTATTAAGAAATATTTTCTATCAAAGTGAATACAATTTAAGAGAAATACTTTGATATTGATTGAGTTACAGTAAGGGAAAACCTCACTTAAGTGTGATTGGTGAAAATGCCGATGATGCTCCGACAATTTCTATAGGCTGGATCTAAGAATGGAATTCGTCCATGCATCTCAGAAATTGTCTTCACTGAAGAACCGTATTCGACCAGGGTACTCATTTGAACAAGTACTGTATATGTGTCTGTTCTTGATTCAAGCCAAAAATAAAATTGTATTGGATGTATAAAAACAATAACAATTGAAACAGTGTAAATTATTTAAAAAAACATTATAATTGTTGGAAAACAACAAACATTTTGAAATTACAAAAAGTGTCATGAGGGCAAGGTTGTGGCTATATTTAACACAATCCTGAAAAATGACACAACAGATTGGTTTAGAGATTAGAGACTAAACGAATAAAGGGGTAGAGGAGACGCGACGAGGAAGGTTAACTAGGTCAACTGAAAGGTCAAAATAGAAAGTGATAAAAAAATAGGAAATGAATGAATGAGTTATGGGGAAGTAAATGATAATTAGGTATTGTTCAATTAAAGAATAGAAATATGACTCAAAGATGATTGATAAACCCCTTGTATGAATCCTCAAACTTGCCGAGTAAGAGGCCAACTTAGAAAGCGTTTGTCGTGTACCTCCAATGCTGAGTAAGAGGCCAACTTAGAAAGCGTTTGTCGTGTACCTCCAATGCTGAGTAAGAGGCCAACTTAGAAAGCGTTTGTCGTGTACCTCCAATGCAATTTTTAAGTAGAATTCATCAAATGTCAAAGGGCATATGACCACCGTTCATTTTGATCCAAATACACGGTTTGTTACCAAGGCCAAAGTATTTATCAAGTTCATTTGACTTAAGCCAAGTTGACAAAAAGTGTATCCCTCTAGGCAATGGTGAGTAAAGTTGGCCTAACCCTTAATTGTACTTAATAAAGACGATGGTGAATAAATTATGACAAGATTGGCACGTCATGAATTTAGCCGAAATGTCTGGCAGTCAAAATAATCGGACACCATTTCAAGGGTCTGTTTTCATTCAAAGACTCCAATATGAATGGTTCTTTTAAAAATGTTGCAATGAGTAAAACTGTGGAACATTTTAGATTAGAGAATGTTTTTAGGCATTTCGGAAAAAGCAAGAGCCTTTAAATCCAATGGTATCCAACACAATATGTTTATTCCGATGCCATGGTTACAAGATGTCAACAAACCTGAATACTAAGAAAGCAAAAGTCCCGGCAAAAGTATAATTCTATAAATTAAAATCATCTGGCTTCCTTGTGACCATAGAATAGTGAAAATGAATAACATCATTTCATGTTGCTTTATTATGTAGTTGAGTTATATAAATTAATTTTCAATTTATTTCATTTTCACTTATAGTTTCAGATCACAAAGATAAACATTTTAGGAAAATCTTGTCAACTCAACAATTTTGTTGAATATTATTGCTTTTCCTTTAAATTGATATGCTAAAGCTTGGTTCCCACTAGGACACGACACAAGGACACAGTTGGAATAATCCATCACTTGATATGCTAAAGCTTGGTTCCCACTAGGACACGACACAAGGACACAGTTGGAATAATCCATCACTTGATATGCTAAAGCTTGGTTCCCACTAGGACACGACACAAGGACACAGTTGGAATAATCCATCACTTGATATGCTAAAGCTTGGTTCCCACTAGGACACGACACAAGGACATAAGCGCAACGCAAGTGAGTTGACCAATGACAAGCGACAGTTGGAATAATCCATCACTTGTGATTGGTCAAATTGCTTATGTTCCGCATACAGTACAGACTGTGTTGCGACCTTGTGCGAACCAAGTTTCCGTAACTGGACGAGAAATCTGATAACACTTTCATAGTAGGAACCTTCAGATAGAGAACATTATTTTGTGTTTTAAATCATCCACTGAGTAATACAGTATTGATTAAAAAATATTTGAATAAATCAAAGATTATGATGGTAAATTTAATAGAACCATATGCAGTGATGTATTATAATAAGATCGATAGCAATGAGGGGGTGGATCAAAGATCTTGAAATAGCCAGGCTGAAGTATGAATCAAAGTACTGATCTGAACTGTATGTTATGTATGTATTATTGTTTTTCCAAAAATCTAGCACAGGGTTCAGTCTCCTTTTACCTATTAAGAAGATAGGTTGCAATTAATAACATATGGTTTAAAGAAGATGCAAATTTCACATTGGAATATGGTAACAATAAAGTGATATATTAACAAAATAAACAAGAAAATAAAAAGCAGATTTAGGCCTAGCAAAAACACATGGCTCTAATCGGAGGTTAAAAGTGTGACTTGTTATTTAATTTCTATAATTGTCCCTAGGTACTTGCTATTGATATTTCCTACATAATATCCTAATAGTTGCGCATTCTGTTATCAGTTTGGCAACACTGTTACTCAAAAACTATCTCTAGCTCAAGGGAGATGTGAACCATTTGCTAATACCTGACAAATTGCTTGTGAACAGGTTTTAATAAATTACAAGTAACTCTAGAGAAATAGGAGTCAATAAACACAAATTGATAATTTAAAATTAATGTTGCAAGGGTGGGATACAAACTTGTATATTTAAACATTTAAGAAATTATTATAATTTTGTTTTGAATACAAATTTGTGTTATGCTTATAGTTTAGAGAGGAAAGAAGATTAAAAGAACAGTTTTAAAAAAATTTAAAAAACATAAGTCTACAGAATCTAATCTGAAAAATTTAGCCAATGACACAAGGGAGACTTGAGGATGTTTAGACCGACATAATGAACAAGTCTGACTCAATGTTGTAAGCTCAATTCAATAGATGTATTAGTCAATAAAGCACTATGCTAATACGGGTACAGTTCTTTCCATTCTTTTATTTTTTTTCTTGTATCATAAATCCACCTACATGCATGGAACAGTACAGCACTGTTTCCTTCACGCTACTATTTTGAGACTAGAATAAATAGACTACTACGGTGTATTGTCTAATGCACACATGGTGTGCCACAAAATGCAAATTGTCTATGCTGCATGGTTGAGTGAACACAGTTAAAAGAATATAAGATTTGAATAAATTGTGTGAAATTTTATAAGTTATAAAAACAGTTTATTTTTTAATAAACGAAGTATAGTTTATGAAAAGTGTATTTGAGAAAGAGACTAGTCCCAACCTTCATAGAAACAGGGGCGAGAACTTTTTAAAATTTACAAATATTTTTTGAAAACTCCGCTATCATCAAGATCAAGGACACATCATGGCAATTATATCCAGAAGAGGTTCATTTTGGCAGGTTTTTCATCATGTCGATGACAATGGTTGGTGTAACCAAAAGATTCCTTCAATATCTATTAGTATCTTAGTCTATCTAGTATCTTGTTGAATTGCTTTATTCTCTTCACAAAAGAAAAAATGCATTTTGGCAACTTGGAAATGAATGTATTCTGGTTTTGTTCTAAAGAAAACTAAAATGTTCTATGTATTTAATATAAAAATATTGTTTTTAAACTAACCAAGATTCCTAAATATTGGCAACTCAAACTTTTTAATTTATGGCAAATTTAAATTAATCATGCTTTTGATGCAAAAATATCTAATTTGTTTAAACTAGAAACAGTCACAAAAATATTAATAATAAACCCTGCATCAAAAAAAAAATACAATGAAATCCTGGACATGAAATTGTCCTAATTCTTTCCATGAAAGATTTATTTTGGCTAAAAAAAATAATTTGGTTTGTTACCTACAAATATAACCAGGTGACTCAACAGGAAATCTAATAATATTCTGTATCATTTGTCATGAACAAATGTATCTGTTGAAATATGAAAAACGAACTAAACAAAATAAAATAAACAAAATAATGTTCCTGGAAAATGGAACAAACGGAGCACATGCAAGATTCTCAGTTCAAGGTTGTACACAGATTGATTGAATAACTAAACTGACAATAATGGAATTATTCCCTGAGATGTGCCAGTGTCATAAGGCATCAAGGTTAACTTTACAAATGGATATATGCCTAAAAAAAGTAGGAACCTGGCAGAATAATTACATTATACTGTGCCAGTATCCATAAAAACATGCTCATAGTTTAGGAGTTGGTCTTTAACAGGTACATACTGTACAACCAATCTAGTATTATTCCCTGGGAATACCATAATGTCATAAGGAATCAAGGTTAATTGTGCAAAGGCATAAAGTTAATGAAATTAGGAACCTGGTAGATTAATTACATTAGAAAGAAACTACATTGTGTCAATACTCATCAACAAGAGGTTTAGGACTGTCTTCCAAATGCACAGAGTAGTACAGACCTAATAGAGGAACGGAGTAGCATGGACCTTATAGAGGCACAGAGTAGCATGGACCTTATAGAGGCACAGAGTAGCATGGACCTTATAGAGGCACAGAGTAGCATGGACCTTATAGAGGCACAGAGTAGCATGGACCTTATAGAGGCATAGAGTAGCTAACAGGCTTTCAAGAGGAACAGAGCAGTACTCTCATTGTGCACCCCTGGACTAAAACTTTTAAAGACCTATGCAAAATAGGTGATCATAAAATTCGTAGCAGTTGGTCTAGCTACTAATTATGACATAATAATTTTTGTAATGCTGTAGTGATAATTTATATGCAGTGAGACAAAACAAATTTTATTTTACATACTGTAGTTGTACATTCAAAATGACAACATGTTTTGGTCAGTCTATAGTATATGTGTTCATTTATCATTGATAAAACAGTATACCTATGGGATGCTGTATTATGTCTAATAGCCTCAATAAAGTTGTTTTCCTCAGTTGGTGACATACGAAATACTCAGACAAAATAATAATTATCAAACGAGTGTGTCATAAACATTTCTAACTTAAAATATGTTAAATTCATTTCATATTTAGGTTACATGGTTTGTATTCACAAAATGAAGAGGTTTTGATTCGTCGTGACCTATGACCTACGCATGCTGGTCGTCGCTTGAATCTACCAAAACTGTGTAGAGGAATCGAGTATGAAAGCAGGTCCAAATGTTCCTGCAATTAATTAACATGGCTTAAACTGCTTTCACATTCGGTTCAGTGCCCTGAGAAAAATATCGTGGAAAATGGGTTCAGTGATAAAGCATAGGATCGTTCACAAAATTGTACGATTTGAATCCATACCTGATTCGGACTGCGAATTCGTAGTAATGGATCAAGAAGCCTTGCTGAAATCGTACAAATTGAATCGTGTAAATGTGGTGCAAGTTCAACTTATTACTAAAATTTATGGATATATTAATATTTTTCAAACTGATTATAATACTACATTATCCTCTATTTTATACTGTATTATTCCAAAGACCGTTAGCAGTAAAAAATAAAACTACTGTGACAAGCTAGCAGTTTGTTGTAGTTCTGCCTGACTCTAACTGAATGTTCTGAAATGTGACATGAACACTCTATGAAACTGAACAGATGTCTATTGCAAGTCAATAACAGCATGTGTTTTTATGTGTTATAAGTTCGGATATTAAAGGGTAAAAAAAATAGTCAAAACATTATATTGAACAATAGTAAAAATAATATAAAAAAACAAAACTTATTTTTTTCGAATAAAAGAAAAAATATATATTGTGCATGTTGTAAATACCAAAGCTCTGCAGTCACCTTTTTGGCGTGTCAACATGGCGTGTCCAAGTTATTTCAGTGATTTCAATGAAAACACACGCAAACAAAACGTATACACATTAAACAATTTTGTACACAAATGGCCAAAACGAAACAATAAGAAAAAGGTCAATTTGATTATGACCTTTGTAAAATATGTTATCGCATAATGTTTTTCCGAAACTAATTCCCAATTATAAGACAAAAGAAATATGCAAACAAATCTGTATAAATCGCAATTAAGCATTGTTACAACTTGTTATCAAATTATTTAGAACTTTAGGAAATACAGTAACAGACACAATGAAATTACCGATTTATTTGAGTGAGTCATCTTGAAATAAAAATTTGTGACAATTGTCATGTACAAACCTTTCGATTTCTTCCGGAATCCAATTGGCATTTTACAAAACACTAATATCCAAGTTTGTCCATAAAATATTCCCAAAAATAGTGCAAATCTACTGACACTAAGCTTCAATATGGACGTAGTCTTGCCCCATAGGAAGCCCGTAAAATCCTACCGTCAAAAATTATATTTGCCGTTTCCCCTTTGCTAAGGGCCTAACACGACGCAATCAGTAAAGAAGGGCATGAATACACAGCGAGCTAAGTTGACACCTGGTCACATGACTTATAACATTGATTCTCATTGGCTGTCATAAGTAATGGTGACAGTAGTACTAAGGAAACTATTTTTTGTATTGGAAACCATGTTTTATATTGTATAGGTTGTAATGCACTATTTATAATGAACTTAAATATGGAAATGAGTTTAACGCTACAGGTAGCTATAAAAGAGAAATAAAAATAGTATTATGGTTTGAGAAGTATAAAAGAGCCTTACCTTTTAAACAACAAAAGTGTTATTTTATGATTCATGCATATTAAACATGATTTTAAAAAATGTTGTTTTAAATTTGCTGTACACTGGCTATTTCTGACTAACATTTGTTTTACATACCGTATTGAATCTTGTATGACATGACATCCAGAAATAGATCAACAGTTTTTGTCACCAAGTATCAAAATATATACGTCAGCAAATAAATGAATTAATCCTCATTAGAGGGCATGTCAAAATTATTCTACTGCAGTTACTGCAGTAAACTATATGTTGTTTACTCTTTAACCTGATTCAATGCTTATTTTAGCAAACTTGTTTAGGGTAATCATATACACTGTTTATTGCAATGAAAACCTCAAAAAGTCACAAAAAAAGACACTGAACAAACTAAAATCAGTGAAAAAAAAGATACTGCAGTATCTGCAGTAGAATAGTTTGACATGATCCCTTGTATACAGTAGAATGTCTACTAAAGGGACACCTTCCGGACCTAACTAAGTGTCCGCTTAATAGGCGTGTGACGTCTCCTGAATAGAGGTGTCTCACATGTGCGTTCTAGTTCTAACATTAATAACTTACATTTAGCTGACTTTCCTTTCTTAGGCTGCTTAGGCGCAATATACTGTAACGACTGATTACCATGAATAACTTACATTTAGCTGACTTTCCTTTCTTAGGCTGCTTAGGCGCAATATACTGTAACGACTGATTACCATGAATAACTTACATTTAGCTGACTTTCCTTTCTTAGGCTGCTTAGGCGCAATATACTGTAGCGACTGATTACCATCTTGTGTATTGGCTCGATCCATACCAAACAATGAACCAAGTTTAGACCTATTAAAAAAAATTAATTAATATGTATTCAATCAAAAATATGAAAAGCATATTAAAACTATTCCCGATTCATAAAAAGTGCATTCATACTAAGATTTACGTTACTGTAAAAACCATTGAATTATAAAATATGTATGCTATTTACATGTTTAAATAATGTATTGTAATTTATCTTTTCTATGTATTTTATACCCTGGACGTACCTCTATAATTAAAGTTGAAATAAAAACAAAAAAAACTATAAAAAAACAATATAACAAAGAAATAACTCTCTGAATTTCCAAATTATAATGCTTTTTAAAACTTATACCGGTTTGTTCATCCAATTTAATACAGTATTTTCTACTTTGCAATGCTCAGTTCACTTTAAAAATAGATCCAACATGATTGCACAATCTAAAGCTCTGTCTACACTATAAAACTTTACTGTGACTGTGATGTGCCCATATATGAATTTTCCATATACTGTATGTCACCAATCAGATCTGCCTTTTACATGCAGTGGAACCTCTATTAGGGACAATTTTGAGACCAAACAAAGTGTACCCTTAATGGAGGTGATTCCTTGAATAATGGATGGCTGTAGTGTTGAAACACATATTCCTCCTTGTTTGTTATGGAAAAGTGTCATCTTAATGTGTTCCAGAGGGTTTACCATCTTAATGTGTTCAAGAGGGTTTACACTCTGTATGGTAACATTGTCATCTTAATGTGTTCAAGAGGGTTTACACTCTGTATGGTAACATTGTCATCTTAATGTGTTCCAGAGGGTTTACACTCTCTATGGTAACATTGTCATCTTAATGTGTTCCAGAGGGTTTACACTGTATGGTAACATTGTCATCTTAATGTGTTCCAGAGGGTTTCTATGGTAACATTGTTTTTGATTATGAAATAACAATAGCAAATCATAATACATAACAATGGAACAAATAAATTAAACACTAATCATGATAATAATTAAAATCATATCCAATTAATAAATAAATCAGCATTTTACAAAGCTATCACATAATCAGTATCTGAAAATAATTAAAACAATAATTAAATGATGATTATGAAACAATAGATTTATTTTTAGTTTCAAAGGTAATAATACTAAGTAGTTATAATTAAGATAAAACATTAATCTCAGATAATAAGCAATTTCTACCATTATTTTTAGAATTTTAATTTGATAATAATGGACATCCTTTTCCTGTCTTCAAACCTGGCCTTGTTACATTTACGGAACAAAGTTAATGAAACTTGTTTGACCTATGGTTGGTAGATGTAGTACAGTACAATGTCCTAAAGCTCTGTCTACACTGTGGTGATGTCATATTACTACCATATTTGGGCACATTTCATTTTTTTGTCAAATAAAGTTACCACGTGCATATATCATGCATTTTAATAATTTAAAACTTTCTTCACTTCTTCCCTGTGTTGGAAAATTTAAGAAAACAAATTATTCAAAAATCTATTAAAAAAAAACATTTAAAAAGCAAAACTTTTCCACCCGCCCTTGTTAAACTTCCCACTTGACGGTAAACCATTGTTTTAATACCTGACACTATCTGGTGTATTTTTGTGTTAATAATGTGTAATTTGGTGACAAGCCAAACTCTGTTGTGCATACAACTATATCTCCAGGCTATCAAGTTGTGCTATTAATGTATACATTAATAGAAAAAAGTACATAAATCTAGGTTATCTCCTTTTAAAGCAGTTCCAATACATCAATACTTTACTTTGTTTGTGAATAGTACCACATTGAATCTAGGCCATCACCTATCTCAACTTGCACCTCAAGTGGCACACTTTACTTTGTTTGTGAATAGTACCACATTGAATCTAGGCCATCACCTATCTCAACTTGCACCTCAAGTGGCACACTTTACTTTGTTTGTGAATAGTACCACATTGAATCTAGGCCATCACCTATCTCAACTTGCACCTCAAGTGGCACACTTTACTTTGTTTGTGAATAGTACCACATTGAATCTAGGCCATCACCTATCTCAACTTGCACCTCAAGTGGCACACTTTACTTTGTTTGTGAATAGTACCACATTGAATCTAGGCCATCACCTATCTCAACTTGCACCTCAAGTGGCACACTTTACTTTGTTTGTGAATAGTACCACATTGAATCTAGGCCATCACCTATCTCAACTTGCACCTCAAGTGGCAGAAACTTTACTTTGTTTGTGAATAGTACCACATTGAATCTAGGCCATCACCTATCTCAACTTGCACCTCAAGTGGCACACTTTACTTTGTTTGTGAATAGTACCACATTGAATCTAGGCCATCACCTATCTCAACTTGCACCTCAAGTGGCACACTTTACTTTGTTTGTGAATAGTACCACATTGAATCTAGGCCATCACCTATCTCAACTTGCACCTCAAGTGGCACACTTTACTTTGTTTGTGAATAGTACCACATTGAATCTAGGCCATCACCTATCTCAACTTGCACCTCAAGTGGCACACTTTACTTTGTTTGTGAATAGTACCACATTGAATCTAGGCCATCACCTATCTCAACTTGCACCTCAAGTGGCACACTTTACTTTGTTTGTGAATAGTACCACATTGAATCTAGGCCATCACCTATCTCAACTTGCACCTCAAGTGGCACACTTTACTTTGTTTGTGAATAGTACCACATTGAATCTAGGCCATCACCTATCTCAACTTGCACCTCAAGTGGCACACTTTACTTTGTTTGTGAATAGTACCACATTGAATCTAGGCCATCACCTATCTCAACTTGCACCTCAAGTGGCACACTTTACTTTGTTTGTGAATAGTACCACATTGAATCTAGGCCATCACCTATCTCAACTTGCACCTCAAGTGGCAGAAACTTTACTTTGTTTGTGAATAGTACCACATTGAATCTAGGCCATCACCTATCTCAACTTGCACCTCAAGTGGCACACTTTACTTTGTTTGTGAATAGTACCACATTGAATCTAGGCCATCACCTATCTCAACTTGCACCTCAAGTGGCACACTTTACTTTGTTTGTGAATAGTACCACATTGAATCTAGGCCATCACCTATCTCAACTTGCACCTCAAGTGGCACACTTTACTTTGTTTGTGAATAGTACCACATTGAATCTAGGCCATCACCTATCTCAACTTGCACCTCAAGTGGCACACTTTACTTTGTTTGTGAATAGTACCACATTGAATCTAGGCCATCACCTATCTCAACTTGCACCTCAAGTGGCAGAAACTTTACTTTGTTTGTGAATAGTACCACATTGAATCTAGGCCATCACCTATCTCAACTTGCACCTCAAGTGGCACACTTTACTTTGTTTGTGAATAGTACCACATTGAATCTAGGCCATCACCTATCTCAACTTGCACCTCAAGTGGCACACTTTACTTTGTTTGTGAATAGTACCACATTGAATCTAGGCCATCACCTATCTCAACTTGCACCTCAAGTGGCACACTTTACTTTGTTTGTGAATAGTACCACATTGAATCTAGGCCATCACCTATCTCAACTTGCACCTCAAGTGGCACACTTTACTTTGTTTGTGAATAGTACCACATTGAATCTAGGCCATCACCTATCTCAACTTGCACCTCAAGTGGCAGAAACTTTACTTTGTTTGTGAATAGTACCACATTGAATCTAGGCCATCACCTATCTCAACTTGCACCTCAAGTGGCACACTTTACTTTGTTTGTGAATAGTACCACATTGAATCTAGGCCATCACCTATCTCAACTTGCACCTCAAGTGGCAGAAACTTTACTTTGTTTGTGAATAGTACCACATTGAATCTAGGCCATCACCTATCTCAACTTGCACCTCAAGTGGCAGAAACTTTACTTTGTTTGTGAATAGTACCACTATTTTGCTGCAACTACGTTGAAACAAAGCTACAGTGGAACCCCTATTCAGGGGACACCTCTATTAAAAAGAAAATTTGTCACGAAATAAACAAGGGAAAATATCTTTAACACGGCCAATCAATGGGACACTTTGTTAGGTCGACTCCCTAAGGTGTCCCCTTAATAGGGGTTGCTACTCTAGTTAAATTTAGTAGGATCTGTAGTTGTTACTTGCCCGATTTTTATGCAAACCAACAATGGTGTTGGCATATCATATGAGTGCTGCTGTCAACTAAACAAAATGATTATGGTGGTGGTATGTTGGAGCATACACACGTCAGGACATGGTTGGTGGAGAGGTCCATTATTGTAGGGGAGTAATAAAAAACTTATCCTTTTGCATTAATAGCTTGGTTTATCCAGGTAACCTGGGCAAGAAATTTGTTGAAATTGACATAGGCATAACATACAATTTATTTGAAAAAATAAAGTAGCCTAAATTTGAATTTTAATCCGCAATTCAGCTGATCAATCAAATCTTGGTTAAAAAACTAAACAAACCAAGCGTGACAAAACCTACAAGAACAACTACAAATTAATAATTGAGTTTAATTGAAATTGCGGTACAGGCAGTACACCTAATATAACATCTATCAAACATGATAAAATACATCAGCGATGACACGTGTGACATACATTCTTAATAAACGGAACAGGAAGAATGTTATTAACATTATTGCGAATGTTTCAACTACCTGATTGGTGTAGTTTTCTGATATGGTGAGCAAGGTTGATTTTTCTCAGACAGTGTATACGCCAGTGGACCTGTTGTAACAAACTAATAATCTTGCAGGTCAGATGGAACATAGCCTCAAGGGTGAGGTCCAAGGCCCAACGCGTTTTAAGGACATTATCCCCCTTTTTAAACATTAAAGTTCGACTTGAAAAAGTCGTAGTTCGAGCTATTACTTCAAATTCGATTCAAAAACGAAGTAGTCGAAGTTTGCAGTTCGACTTAATGAAGTCGAGCTTTTAGTCGAGTTGCACACGTCTGGGTAACAAAGGCTATACATTGGCCAATGACAAGAGAGTATTTGAGGAGCAGACGAAATTTTGCGCATTGATATATTATCACTTTCCATTTCTTACAACACTTTTTACGCATCAGGACTATATACATGAAAAATAATTTTAATCGTTAATTATTAGAACAATATCAGTATTAATTTAACAGTGAAGTATATTTGATTAACAACAAATAAAATCTTCAAAATATATTTAGGAACCATGGCGGTACGGTAACTTTTATATTTTCTAGGCCCCCAACAAAGTATGATCGCGACGAACCACACACTTCATAGCGTGACAAGAAAGCGATAGGCCCCCTAAACATTCCATCGCGTGGTGAATTGCCGCATCTCCCATTGTCGCTATGGCGTGACGTAGCTCAAGTCGGACTTGCGCGAAGAAAATAATGTAATTTGTATACAGTTGTAAATAAAGTTGATTTTCATTATTATAACTTATACCAATGTATATTTAATTAAGCTAATATGAATATAGATATTTCATTCTTCAATATCTGGCCAATATAACAACTCAATGACTGTTACGTTTTTTATAAACATCGTTTAAAAACCATTTAGTCGACCATTTAGCCTGCCCCCTCCAGGACTAAAAAAATCGATCAAAATCCGTCTCGATTTAGTCGAGGTTGGCCTGATTTAGTCGGTGATTTAGTTGAAGTTCGGTTTATGAATTAAAATGACGTCATTTTTTTAGTTTTAGCTCGAACTACGACTAAAGTCCGGTTTAAGAATACGGGCGTAAATAAATTTTACAAAAAAAAAATTGAAAAAAAATGATCAAATTTAGTCTACGGAAAACTTATTCGGAAATGGTCGAAGTGTTTTTTGTTGTTAAATTACCAAATAGATGGTTTCTATAACATGGCAGCATAACAGAACATTAATGATCAGCCAACCATGACCAGCGTAGATAAAGTACTTCCAAAACTGAAAGCAGACCTGAAATCTGAAACAGAACAGATGCGAAAGTGCGTTCATACTGTATGTTAAATATAAAAAAGATATTAAAGTAATATCCCTTTAACTTGTATACACTCTTGACTGAATTGTGCATGTGTAGTGTTGCTCCACTGTCCAAAACTGAGGAAGAAAAGAATTACTAACAAACATGAAAGGCCCATTTAGGAATAACATCAAAGATTCTACAATTGTCTTCTTCCCTAAAAGAAGTAGTATAGTTGAAATAAGCATTTGATAAAATTTAGGAATCACTTAAAAAACTGCAAGCATTGTACTCCAATAATACCACATGAAACAATTCTCAATTATCTCTATCTGCGTGCGTTTTTTAGAAATATATTTAGACTCGACAGTGTCCACCGAAACACTCACATGGTCATTAAAAAAGTTGTATGCGGCAAGGTGATTTTTGTGCAGTGATATACACATTGTAACATTTTATTTTAATCCAAGGCTATAAGAGAATAACCAATTATCCTTTGTACATTGTTAATCTTTTCAATCTCATTATTAAATAATATCATACAGCTGTATCTATTGCAAGATCATCTCAATTTATTTGAATCACGAAGGTAAAAGTGAAATTGAAGGTTTACTACTGTACTGTAAAACATTCACGCACAAATTTATAAACTTCAACAAGTTAAAAACTCTTAAATAACCATCTATGAAGGTTTTTTTTATTCAATCCCATTGGAATATGGTAGAACATCTATAAGGAGAAATCTTCAGGACTCAACAAAGTGCTCAATAGAATTAAGTTAGAATGACATTTTGACATTAAAGGATAGTAAATGTTGCATTCATAAAACATTAGAGGCAAAATAGGAAGTACAACTGCCCCAATCATAATAATAAATCACATCATTGCGACAAGTTCCCGAAAAAAATCCCGCTCATCCAGAATTTACGGTAAAAAGCGTGCCGGCCTGTCGGGATCAAGAAAAAAATATGATTATCTCAAAATTACGATCCTGATGATAAATCCCACTGAAACGACTAAATCCAGACGTTTTTATTTATTATGGGCACGGGAGAAAACTATGGTTCCTATTCAAACTAATAACTAGATTATCAACTATTGAGAATAAAAATTTCCAAATGAAAGTGGTACTTTTTAACGCATCCATTTCTACCTTACCGAACTGATCGTCTTTCTCTTTTCTTCATCTTGCCGTCTTCATTCTTCTCTTCATTATTCTTGTTGTTTACAACTTCATTAATTTCATTCTGTTCAACAGAAAGATCCTTGGATTCTACTAAATCTGCATTGCCATTCACAATAACGTCCATCTTAGTAGGAGAATCCGGAAGACTACGAGAAGTCGGAAGACTACAAGAAGTCATACTGCTACATTGAGATGTCGAGCGTTTGATTGAAATGGGTCGACTGGCAGTCAGCACCGACATTGTTTTATAAAAAGCTCTTATTTCCACTAAGTATACGGAAATCAGTTGCGCTAAAAATGTTACACGTCCATACAATGGAAAAAAAACTACTATTTCAATTAGAGAAACTTAAAAATTATAACAGCTCTAACGACTTGACAGTGCAATTGAACGTAACGATACGCCGGAAACTACCTAACTGTTTGACGTCATTTTGTTAGAAACTAAGTTAAACCTATCAACCATCCCACAAAATATCTGAAAAAGAAAATAGCAGTTCCTGATGATACACATGAGGTTAGATATAATCTAGAAATAATTTGAATATGCAAATGAATCAGTTTGATAAAATCTACATCAAAATTACTAATTTGAATATGCAAATGAATCAGTTTGATATAATCTACATCAAAATTACTAATTTGAATATGCAAATTAAGCAGAGGGCTAGTAAACTTATTAATATTAATTAGTTAGATTCTAGTTCTGTATTTTAATTGACTTATGTTTTTATAATTTATTGAAATAAATGTCAGTGGCTTTTTCTCATCATGGAGTCTGCTGCATTCTGGGAGGAAAACATGTTATTGTGAAACAGGGGATCTTCTATACTCTTCTATAGTTTAATTTTCCTCATTTAATAATAATATGTACAGTAATAAGTAATATATACAGTAATAAGTAATATGTACAGTAATAAGTAATATGTACAGTAATAAGTAATATGTACAGTAATAAGTAATATGTACAGTAATAAGTAATATGTACAGTAATAAGTAATATGTACAGTAATAAGTAATATGTACAGTAATAAGTAATATGTACAGTAATAAGTAATATGTACAGTAATAAGTAATATGTATTTGCTACACTTTAAAAAGAATTTTGTAAACTTTTATATCTTTTACAAGCAAAAATGTTTTGAGGGATGATCAGAAGAAAAGCCCTACAATGTTGCAGTTCTTTGTGGTAAAGGTTATACTATTATATTATTATTAATGTGCCCATGGACAAGGCTAAGATGGCTTGATTTATTTCGCCATTTCTTGTGATAAAGGTTGGTATGCCCACTAATATTATGTTGTAGTGTGCCCATGAATGAGGCTAAGAAGGTCTCATTTTTTCGAAATTCCTTATGATAAAGGTTCGTATGTTCATAATGTCATAATGTGCCCATGGATGAGGCTAAGAAGGTCTCATTTTTTCGCAATTCCTTATGATAAAGGTTCGTATGTTCATAATGTCATAATGTGCCCATGGACGAGGCTAAGAAGGTCTCATTTTTTCGCAATTCCTTATGATAAAGGTTCGTATGTTCATAATGTCATAATGTGCCCATGGACGAGGCTAAGAAGGTCTCATTTTTTCGCAATTCCTTGTGATAAAATTAAGCACGTTCAGCATGTCTTAATGTGCCCATGGACGGGGCTATTTATTTTGCAGTTCCTTATGGTAAAGATTAGTATGTTAACAAGGCTAAGAGGGTCTATTTCATAGTTCCTTGTGGTATTAAGTTAAGTTATTATGTTCACCATGTCTTACTGTAATGCCCATGGACGAGGCTAAGATGGCCTAATTTACTTCGCTGTTCCTTTATTTAAGGTTACTATTTTCACCATGTCTTAATGTACCCATGGACGAGGCTAAGAGGGTCTGATTTTGGAAATATCTTAAAACCCTGAGGAAGTTACAAGTAATAAGCTTTAATGAAGTGTATCCTCTGCCATTTACAGCAGCAATGAGTAAGAAAGTACCATGAATACTTTCACATTATCTGCCCTAATAACAACAGAGCGTGACAGACACAGTACAATAAACAATTTATATATTGTATATTGTTATGTTAATGCTACATTTATTTATTTTTAAAATAGTCTTGTCTTGTGGAAAGGCCAGGGGCAGATTGTTATAAGCGGTTTGTAAACAGTCTTAGCTAAGCCGGCTATAATTCGTGACGTAACATGTAGTCTTTATTATAAACCATTGCTACCTGTAAAGCGGTTTTAAAAATGAAAGCCTACTCGAAGGAGTCTTAAAACAGTATTACGGTAAACTTCTCTTTTTGTTGTATTAATAATATTATTGATTGTGAAAGATAACCAATTGAACGAGTTTTAAGTGTTAAATCAAATAATAACGGTTTATTCTTATATAGCCCTAGAATAGATTTTCTTGCATAGAAATGTACGTACTGTTATGATTGTGAATTGAACAAGCGTGACGAACATTACCTTATTTGGTATTTTACGCGTAGATTACGCCCCCAATTTGTTACTGTACGCTGTCTTAGCTGAGACTGTTTTATAGCAATCGTCTATTAAGGGATGACTTTAGTAAGACCGTCTATCTGATAAAGTCGGACTGTATACTCTACTATCATGCCTAATGCGTCCCTTACATCAGTCTACATTTCCGCATTTCTATGTCCCAGATACGCCTCGGATTACATAAATCCGGATCATATTCACATTTTTGGCAGCGGTGTAAAGGGCCGGCCATTAATAGTGTCTTGCCACCAATAAATGTAAGTGAGTCTGTCATTTTACATTTAGACTAGGCTATGAATGAGGTAGGTGCCACCCGGAGAGGTAGAAATTCTCATGTGACTTTTCTAGACCAGTTTTTTCTGGGGAATCCAAATATATTGGGTAAACGGGCTGTAACCTGAGAACTTTCGCGTGAGGGCGCTTTTTTAAAAATGGCTGCCAGTTACAGTAGACTATGATATCTTGGCAACCACTGGTCATAGAGAGGTGATTTTGGTGTCAAATTGTTCGGAATGTACATGTTCCTATTTGATGTAATAGAACATTTTGTCAGAAAATGGCCGGAAATACCTCTATTGACCTTTGACCCAATATCTAACAGATATCATATCTCCGTAACTACTCGACACAGAAAGTTGTAATTGGTGTCAAACTCTCCAGAATATAGATCTTTATATTCAGACTAATAGAACATTATCTGTAAAAATGACCGGAAATAACGTTACTGACCTTTGACCCAAAATGCAAGACATTTCTCCCATCTGATCACGTTAATCTTGTCAATTAATTCATTTTGTGCCAATTGGAGGTTGACATTCTCATATTATTTTCTGGACCAGTTTTTCATGTGCAATCCGAATATATGAGATAAATAAGCCATAACAAGGCCAAGAATTTAATTCTTTTACTACATATACATGCTTCCCTTTAGTGTTTCAAACTGTATGTCGTGTATTAACTTCAAGATCGCTCACATCACTGCAATCTGAAAAGTCTTCATATTCATTATGTGTAAACAGTTCCTGGACAACAGTGGGCATCACTGTCTCAATCCATTTAGGCTCCATTTGTTCGTTCCATCCATTGTGTGTACTGTTGTTGACAAAATCATTGACGTCTGCTGATTGCCATTCTTTAGTAATGAAGTGTGCTCTAAGTATATGAAACTCAAGGGTCTGCTGACATAGTGGCAGTAATTATATATCTGTAATCTTATTGTGTCTGGAAAACTTTCTGTTGAAGATATCATATCTTGCTTGATTTACACTTTTCCCCTTCACTCCATACAATAGTGAAACATACTCTTCAAATTCCTCATACAACTCTTTTGATGGAACATCTGAGACTCCAAGGTTGCAGAATGTGTCAACAAATTTTGCTTTTGATTCCAGAAGCTTCCAGCAGGTACGTTTTCCTTTCCGAAAGAAAGCGGAGTTATAATCGTTACCTGTGAAAGCATGGAATCCAATAAGGGATGATTTCTGCGCTTTTGTTAAATCAATGTCACTCAATTTCAGTACCTTTCGGTATTTCCCAGTGTTTGTATCAATAATTACCCTCTGCCCAATATCTATGAAATGAGATAGTGCAATGACTGGAATATCAATGTCTCCAGAATGGGAACGAATTATTGCTACGCCTTGATTGTTATCTGTTAAAGCATGCTTTGCATGCAGGATGACTTTCGTGTAGGCTTCTTCTTCCGGCTACTATTAAGCTCCGGAACCAATACAACATCTCAGTTAGTAACGTAGATGTATTCTTTGTACGATGAAAAGTAGATAACATCATTCCTCATATCTGTTAGAATGCTTTCTTTCTTTGACACTAGTACACAGCGAATAAGCTCAATCAATTTGGTCTTGTTCTCGCCGTTGGCAAGGAAATTGTTGAAATCACGGGCCAACTTTGATATTATTGAGCTTACAATTACTTTTGGTGCAATACCGCGTATGTTTCTCTCAACAGACTTAATGCTTTTTGGCAGGTATGCATCGGTAACAATATCAACACGCTTGTATCCTTTAGGGATGCTGTTGAAAACCTTTGCTACAAGATCCTCGTACGTATCAGGGTAAGATGTAAATGTTCTGATTAATGCCATCAAGTCAACAACATAGGCAATGACAGTAGCCTTTGCTGGCAGTGCCCGACCAGGATCTATAACATCTGTTGAACTTTCGATGAGAATTTCCATTAGGACACTTTTCTGAGTTGTTCGTCTTGTCCCATCTGCATTAGCAAGGCTTAGCGGACAGGGGTAAATGGATACTCAAAGGCTTTCTTAAAGTCAATTATTCTACCATGCTTTGTTGAGGTGGTAAGAAGCTTTCCTAAAACATCCCGATTAGCTTATATTACTCTTACTTTCCCATTTGCCTTGATTTCGAGTTTCTTCCCACTATTCGAAAATAAAGTGAGATGATGTTATGGATCCTGGTCGAGCACTGCGAGAAACAGACGCGGTATTGCACCAAAAGTAATTGTAAGCTCAAAAATATCAAAGTTGCCCCGTGATTTTAACAATTTCCTTGCCAACGGCAAAAACAAGACCAGATTGATTGAGCTTATTCGCTGTGTACTAGTGTCAAAGAAAGAAAGCATTCTAACAGATACGAGGAGTGATGTTATCTACTTTTCATCGTACAAAGAATGCATCTACGTTACTAACTGAGATGTTGTATTGGTTCCGGAGCTTAATAGTAGCCAAGAAGAAGCCGACACGAAAGTCATCCTGCATGCAAAGCATGCTTTAACAAATAACAATCAAGGCGTAGTAATAATTCGTTCCCATTCTGGAGACTTTGACATTCCAGTCATTTCACTATCTCATTTCATAGGGTGATGGGCAGAGGGTAATTATTGATACAAACACTGGGAAATACCGAAATGTACTGAAATTGAGTGACATTGATTTAACAAAAGCGCAGAAATCATCCCTTATTGGATTCCATGCTTTCACATGTAACGAGTATAACTCCGCTTTCGTTCGGAAAGGAAAACGTACCTGCTGGAAGCTTCTGGAATCCAAAGCAAAATGTGTTGACACATTCTGCAACCTTGGAGTGTCAGATGTTCCATCAAAAGAGTTGTATGAGGAACTTGAAGAGTATGTTTCACCATTGTATGGAGTGAAGGGGAAAAGTGTAAATCAAGCAAGATATGATATCTTCAACAGAAAGTTTTCCAGACACAACAAGATTACAGATATATCATTACTGCCACTATGTCAGCAGACCCTTGAGTTTCATATACTTAGAGCAAACTTCATTACTAAAGAATGGCAATCAGCCGACGTCAATGATTTTGTCAACAACAGTACACACAATGGATGGAACGAACAAATGGAGCCTAAATGGATTGAGACAGTGATGCCCACTGATGTCCAGGAACTGTTTACACATAATGAATATGAAGACTTTTCAGATTGCAGTGATGTGAGCGATCTTGAAGATTAATACACGACATACAGACTGAAACACTAAAGGGAAGCATGTATGTAGTAAAAGAATTAAATTCTTGGCCTTGTTATGGCTTATTTATCTCATATTACTCGGATTGCACATGAAAAACTGGTCAAGAAAATAATATGAGAATGTCAACCTCCAATTGGCACAAAATGAATTAATTGACAGGATTAACGTGATCAGATAGGAGAAATGTCTTGCATTTTGGGTCAAAGGTCAGTAACGTTATTTCCGGTCATTTTTACAGATAATGTTCTATTAGTTTGAATATAAACATCTATATTCTGGAGAGTTTGACACCAATTACAACTTTCTGTGTCCAGTAGTTACGGAGATATGATATCTGTTAGATATTGGGTCAAAGGTCAATAGAGGTATTTCCGGCCATTTTCTGACAAAATGTTCTATTACATCAAATAGGAACATGTACATTCCAAACAATTTGACACCAAAATCAACTCTCTATGACCAGTGGTTGCCAAGATATCATAGTCTACTGTAACTGGCAGCCATTTTGAAAAAAGCGCCCTCACGCGAAAGTTCTCAGGTTACAGCCCGTTTACCCAATATATTTGGATTCCCCAGAAAAAACTGGTCTAGAAAAGTTATATGAGAATTTCTACCTCTCCGGGTGGCACCTACCTCATTCATAGCCTAGTCTAATTAAGCTTAAATTACATTCTTTCTGCCTAATTATTTTTCTTGTGTCCCGTAAAGTTATTGGGTTTAAAATCGAATTTAAAAAAATAATTCTCGTCATTTCATTTTCAGTCCTTATGAAAAACGAAATATAATAGTTTCAAAGTAATCTAAATATCAAAATTTAAATGTTATAAGACATTCAAAGTTTAACTGAAATAATATGAAATATTTACTTACATTTTTACCGTGATTGTAAATGAATCCAAAAGTAATATCTAAAAGATCACCAGGTATTGTACAAAAAAACAGTCTGGACTATCCGAGTCATATGTCTATGCTAACGTAGGTCATGTGACTAACAATCTAACGAGGAAATATTATATCTAACAGGATACTGGTTGATATTCACGTCATCATTTTCAAATTTTTTTTTGTACTAAAGTTTAGTGTCAATTTACTGTACAATAATTGGATATTTAAAGATGAATTGTCCCCCAAAACTTGAAACATGAAGATTAATAAAATCTGACCGAATAGGGCCATTTTGAAGTTTTAATATTGTTATATCACTTCAGTAGGAATACAAAATAATACTAATAATGATTTCACTTATAAAAAGACAAAGTAATGATGATTCAGGTTAAATAATTTCTTTTTCCAATCCAATATTTGTGACAATAAAATGACATACTCAATAAAAAAAATTGTAAACAATTATCACTTTAAATAATTAAAAAATCAAAATAAATTACTTTGAAAAGCCCTGTTCTGTAAATAATGTTTTATATTTTTTAAATGGGGTCGCAAATTGTGTCGGATCACAAATGTAAAAATATTAAAATTGTTTTATGTGACTACAAATCTACCTTTAATACTGGTTGAATTGAAGAAAAAATTTTTATATATGATTATATTGTATAAATGGTTTGCAGTTTGTACATTCACTATAAATAAGTAAACTAGGATATGAATGAGAACAACTGAGTTTAGAGGGCAGCAAACAAGATAAACCATACTGTACATAGAAAACAACATTATTGCTACTTTGAGATAATACATTAAAGTAATATGCAAATTCTATAAAATGTTAAAATGATGCAAGAAAACAAGATAATTAAATTTAAGAAAGTTAAAATAACAAATAGAAAGTTTAAAATTCATATCATTTACAATATATTATGATAATTAAAATACAGTATACTAATACTATATAAAATAACAGTTTATTTAAATGTCTGAGCCACAAATGGGAATAGATCTTTTGCAGGAAGTTTACTTTAATATACCTCACATCTTGTATTAGTTTTCATGTTATTAGGATGGGTTACTTGTCCAACATAAATTTTTGATTTTGCGATAAACTTGTTAAACCATTTTAAGACTTTGTATGTCTCTAGCCACCTTAACCTGTACAATTACTTAAATCCATGGCAGTACAAAAAGAGTCATTAAAAACATTTTAAAAATAGGGCTACTATGTAAACCTCATCATTATTGATAGATTCAGCTAATTTAATAACCACAAATAATGATTTAAAACTAGGTAGTGCAATGAGACCAACAATATTGACCACTTGCATGATTTAGTCTAAAGATCTTAGTGATGATTGTAATTTCCATTAAAACAAAACAGACAAAATCAAACGACGTTTACATCAAGTAATAAAAGAAAAGTTACAATTTATATGAAAACAGATGACATTTTTTAAAAGAAAAAATATAAAAATTACTAACAGAAATATTTAATAGCATCTAAAATAAATACTATGTCAACCTTGGTTGTCTTGTTAAAGTTTTTATAAGAGTTAGCTGTACATTACTGAACATTTTGATTATATTTGATGGATTTCTTATCTCGCAGTAATCGTTCAAGCACCAGCAATTGTAACCGGACAATCCCACGAACTAAACGAAAGACATTTGCTGACCGTTCGTTCGCCGTAGCAGGACCCAAAATTTGGAACAGATTACCAAGTCACATTAAACACTTAGATGACTATAATCAGTTTAAAAAACATTTAAAAGCACTATATTTCAAACAATGTTACGATACTAATTGATGTGAAGCGCCGCTGATTATAATTAAATGTTGTATAAATGTGCGCTATACAATAATAATAATACTATCGAGGCCGAGGCCTGTATGTAGTGTAAAAAGGTGTGTTCAGTCAGGCCAGATAAAAAACAGATACATTCAGGCTCCTAGTACCTAGCTAGCTAGGCTATATTTAAAATATTTTATCAAATCATTAAATTAATAATAATTTTTTATTTAAAATATTTTCTTTCTTCCTCCTTCCACACACAGGACGGACTCAATATTGTAAAAAGGCTATATACAGTACTAGCTAGGCTAGGTCCTCCGAGTCTTCCATATAACGCATACCCCCGCAACGTAAGGTCTAGGCCTAGCCTACTTTTACTAGGCCTAGGCCTAGTAGTATTTTGGCCCTTCTCTATAGAGCTCGGCCTACTCTCTACTACTACTACATTATCATTAGGCTAGAGCCTAGGCTAGTAGGCCTAGGCCTAGGCCTAAACTAGTTTTGATACTCACCCAGAAGACATTGTTGAGCCAAATTCTGATCCATCTTCATCATCGGCTCCTCCACTAAACATTTCAAACCTTTGATACTGATTTGTGACTTTATATGACAGATTTTTCAATACAATTCTTCCAGGTTGTTTCGTTGAACCTGGGAATTAAACTTCTGAAAAACCCATAGCACTCACGTGACTTTGTGATTTTGTGTAGACAACAAATTCCAATTTATTTGTTGACAAATTTGGTCGCCAGACCTTTTTTTATTTTGTATGTGGTAATATAAATTTCCTAATTATTTCCAAAAGAATAGCATAATAAATGTCAATAACATAACATATAATTTATTATTATGCACAACGATATTTTTGGTATTTATAATTATTAGTGAGTATTCGGCATCATATTATTCATGAATGTGTATAAAAAAAGTTTAAATATGAGGGCGCTGTTTGATTACGTAATGTTTGTTTACTTCTGGTTTGTGGATTGGACCATGGAGTATTGACAAGACACAAAATGGGCGGCATGATTACTTACACATATTCATTCTATTAACGTATGTTAAACACACAAGAGAAATGTTTTCAATTTCCAAAATGTGTGGAAAGAATAAATAAGATGAGTGCATCAATGATGAATGAAAACTATTTGAGGGTCATTCTTCAGTAAGTGTCTAATTTCAGGTTTATAAAAAATCGATTTTAAAATTTGCATTTTTTTAATTTTAAAAGTTTATTCAGATAAATGAACATGTATTACATTGCAAGCGTATGTTTGGCGCAATCTTTATTATATATTTCGTATTTTATTCGTATTTATAAATACATGGTTCTATGTTACTGTCATTTCCGTCACAATTATGGAATATACAAAGATAGAAAAAATAACGGTTCAGGAATTATAAAATTATTTCCATTATTAATTCTTTGATACTATATATTATTTTTGTCTCTATTAATCAAAAAATGATTGTTTTAACATTTATAAGTATGATGTTATACGTTCAAAACCATTTACTATTCCAAAAAATAATAATTTTCAGAAAATAGTAGTATGACTGTCACTGATGTTTTACAAAATTCTGTTGAACTAATATTACTATCCATTGACATAGTAGAAGAATATTGTTTATATTTCAATATACCACATAATTGCGTTCATTACTTAAATATTTTAGGATTTAAAAGGATAAAATATCCATGTGACGGAGATGAAACCGTGACGGATATGACAAACCTAAAAAATCATGTGACGGAGATGACTTTAAGATATGATTTGATTATGTTTATTGACCAAAGTCACATAGATATACAATGTAATAACATAATAAAGATATACAAAACAAAATGTACAACAAAAAAAGGCCCTGGCAATAACAAAAAGTCATATCCGTCACGGGCCGTCATCTCCGTCACAACGAAACATTGGGAAATGTGACGGAGCTGACCGTGACGGAGATGATGTATTTAGCATTGGACAGCCTAGGATCACATCGTAGGCATGTCTGACAGCGGAGACGGATTGCATACTTCTAGATACCGTGAATAACTTGTACTTCCAGTTGAAAAAAAACAGAAATTATAATTATTTAATGAGTTCTATACCGTTCGGATACGCAACTGTAATTTTTCTAAAACCTCGTTTTTTTTAGCTTTTTTCCTCTTTTATTGAAATTATGCGCGGCTAGTTTTATTTCAATATCTTCGCATGTTTACAACGCACAGTCAACTTTTTTCCCCGCCGTTAAACTGTAGACGGTACATTTAAATTATGTGATGGAAATGACACAAAACTGCGGGACAAGCTTTTTCCAAACAAAAACTTTAAAGTTTGAGATTTAATGTATGTAGAGATGTATTTCGAAGAATATAATCGCATGAAATCATGATTAACTAACTTTTTACAATATTTTCGATAACAAAAGTCCTGTTATCAAATATATACAGCGATCATAAAATTGAAGATGTACGATCGGGACATAGGATTTTAGGGGGTTGCCTGAAACATTTTTATAAAAATTAACAATATCAATGTAATTATCTTTGTTTTATGTAATTAATTATACATGTATTTACAATAATGTTGATTATGATTTAAGTCAAGAATTTTTATTTTTTAATGATGAATTTTCAGTCTCTATCCCACCAAAGTATCGGGACACGATTTTAGACACTTACTGAAGAATGACCCTTGAACGTATAATTATACCAGGGAGTTACAACAATTGAACTCCCTGATTATACTAAATGAGAAAACAAAATACGTAGAATTACAGAAAACCAAATAAAAATAATAATAATAATAATTTCAACCACAAACTATGGTGTGAAGTCAGAGATTCCCAATTACATGATTCCAGTAATGATGCTTATTGCCGATTCTCTATGTTTATTCTGTATGTTCATGTGGGTAAAAATAATGGGAGAACGAGAGATAGAGCCGATAATACGCCATGATCAGGGAGTTGTAAAATAACTTTCCCTGGTTGGTTGAATTTGTCTCTAATTAATTCCATTTTGGCAACTTAAATAATGGTAACAGTGCATATTTGCCACCATTCATTTCCGGAAATTTACTTGACTAATAATAATAATAATAATTCAGATATTCAACCAATAATCAATAAATAGCATGTGATTTCATCCTTCCAATTCACAGGAAACGCAACTATTTATTTTCATGGTTTAAGCAGACGCACAAAATACAAAACTTTGCAGGAGCATGGTTCCGAATGAAAACGAGAAACGTCCGTTAATTTTGTAGCTTTCTCCATCACTTTTCTAAAATATTGCTTCATACTTTTTTTCTTACTACTGTTCTTTTCAATATACCTAGTTTCAGAACATGTTATAAACATGAATTTTAAGTTTCATTTTTCGAGACCGATAGCATAAGACTTCAGTTGTTCTATGAATTCACAATATAGCAAAACAATTCAAAGTACAGCAGCAAAGGGAAGAATATTTATTACTAATGAAAACCTTTCGAACCAAAAAGATTTAACATACATTAATTTACTATAATGGCAATCACAGAAACAGGTCATATTAACATAATTATTTCTAATGAGGCCTACATACTATAACACAAAATTCTTTGAGCTCACTTTATGTTTTTAAGAAAAATGAAATGTCATTGCAAAAATATTTCATATTTGATACGAAATATTATGACATTCCACCTTATTTTTAAAACATAAAGTAATGAGCTTTCACATCAAGACGGTTAAGCTTGGTTTCCAGTAGCGATGCAATGTAACACAACTTATGCAATGTAAGAAAATGCCCTTCCACTCATTGTATTTTCCCCCGCCTGCGTGAAATCAAACCTGCGATATTTGCAGCACTGTTGCATCAATATGTAGCTGCGTTGCGTCGCTAGTGTGAACCATGCTTTAGATGGAAGGATACAGTAATTTATACAAAATATTAGTATAAGTACACTATACTCTGTTCTGTTCATTGTATGGACTGTCTTTGGTTGATGCCACTTTTAAGGTTATGATTAGGTGTTCATGGTGTTTACATGGGCACGTGTTTCTTGAAATTGATTTGTACTCGCTCTGTTATTTACTGTCATCCTTTTGCGTTTACTGTCCCGACTATCTGGTGTCCATACAGTGGATGTGAGACTAACTAGTTAACAAAAGAGTAAATATTCTCTGGAAAAATTGTTATCTAAACAGTTAAAATCTTCTGAATGTATCCATATTTATTTAACTGTTGCTGGTAGTGCTTAAAGATGGAAATATTTCAGTTATCTTGAAGACTCAAATTTTGCATTTTGTCTATTAGTATTATGTCCTAAAAAAAGAAAAGAAAAAGAATTTTTCAGTGTTATTTCACTTTTAAGCTTTACTATAAATATGTGACTCTCAGAACCAAAACTCTTACCAATTTACTGACCAGATTAATAAAATAAAACTTCAAATAGGCCATTTATAGTTTTAATACTTACGTAGAAAAAAACCAAAACAAAATAATATTCTCACTTTAATATAAAATTACAAAATAAGCAGTTAAATTCAACCAAAACCCAATTGACTATTGACTATTTCTTGCTTTAAATTACATTTTTTCAGGTTTTTTTTTTATCAAATTTTTGGTAAAAGTGAGTAACTCTTCACACACCAATCTTGCTTGTATTTTGTATTTTAAACTATGTATTTTATCTGTATTTTAAATGATGTGTTTTATTTGTATTTTTACAAAATGTTAACCTTTTAACTCATTTTTATATTTTTATGTGAATTTTTAACAAAAATAATTTCAAACCATGTACATATTTTACTGTGTTTGACTATGAATAAATAAATGAATGAATAACTATTATGTGATGAGAATGGCATATTCAACAAAAAATTGTTAAAAATTATTATTTTTTTAGAGGGCAACCATTCATCTTTAAAAGAAGAATTATGTAACTGTACTTGACTGTGAATATACTGAATGCACAAAACAAGTGTAAAACCTTTATCAGACATATTAAAATTACTTACATCTTCTATACGAGGACTGAAAAACTTATTTACTAGTCTTGTCCCCCAATGGACAATGCCTTGCTGAATTCTTCTCTGTGGAATTAATAAAAACATATACTTTCAACATGAGTATGTTTTTTATACAACAAACACATACCCGGCTCCTTTTCAACTTCCCTCGCTCTCTTGGTCATCACATGTTAATCTGTCAATGTATTTTAAGATTTGATAAGAGCATGTGGCGCAGTGTGTTGGACGTTGGATTGTGGGTTCAAATCCAATGCTCGTCACATTGCTTGCATCTTTGAGAAAAACACTTTACTAATACGATTGCCTCTCTCCACCTAAGTGTACAAATGGGTACCTGGTAAGGTCAAGACACAACTTTGCGCTGATTACTAGCTGCATTATGGTACAGGTTTCACAACAAATCGATGATATTATTATTATTTATTATAATAAAACATGGTTCTATCATAGGTTGATAATGGATATGCACATTTTCTGTTTTCAATCAAAATGCTATACACCAAGCCTTTAAACACAAAATGATGCAAGATATCTCAATTAGTGCTTATTTCAAAGAGGGCTCACCTCTATTTTAACATTATTACATAATGTTTAAACATAATGCTGTTGAACAGGTGTGGGAAAAAATCCACTCTAATCTCAACCATCACCTCTTCCACCAAGAATTGAGCAAATTAAACACTACTAACTAATATTTTGTTTTACATTACTTACCAATATATCAAAGAATCCCATGTTTTCTAGAGACTATGCTGCTTAACAAGAAAAGAAAACCTATGAAAAGGGAAAATAAAAAAGAATAAATAAATAAAAAGTGAATAACTAAATACAAATATTTTCTGGTACAAGTGATTTTCTGAAAAACTATAAGATGATTAATAATAATCATTATTTCAACATAAAAAAGAAACATTTTCTTTGAGCAGAACGTACCGTGGTGTTTATCTACTCCTGCCGTAGAGAAAAAGACCAAGCACATGGTAATTGCATAATACATTATATTGCTTTTTTTTCATAAATTAGTATTTTTTAATTGATTCTAAAATTCATTGAGTAAAATAATATTACAAATAAATACTATTTTTAGAATGACCCAAATTAAATTATCCATGCATCAAATTTAATTTTACAAAAGTTAAAATAAATTGCTGGTACTAGGTCAGTGTGACGTCAGTGTCACGTGTATGATAATATAGAGTTTAAATTTATATATAACAGGAAATGTAACTATGTATCAACAAATAAAGGAAACTATACTGCAATCAACCATTAATGTAGTACTACAAGGGAAAGCAGCCAGAAGTACACTCGACAAGGAAGTATTTTTATAGACTCATTATCGATCAATGGTAGTAAACATAAAGGTATGTCGTCATTTATACACAATGTACACTCATTATTGTTACCAAATGCATGCTCTGGTAATTTTATGACAATTGCCAGCTATTATATTAATGTAATCAACTATTACATCAAATTCATATTCATAGGCTGTAATGAATGTATCAAATTAGTAATAAACTGACATGAACAGGGCTCTCTTCTGGAAAATAAATGAATTGAATTGAATTAAACTTAGGGTAGGTAGGGAAAGGAGGAATCACTTTTTGCGTATGCTCAAACTATGAAAGATTCAATTCAATAGAAAAACAAAATCATGCAAGTATAAAAAGTGGTGTTTGTGTAAAGAAACTTTAATCCTACCTGGAAATGTTAACATTGTAAAAGTAAACAATGATATTATACAAATATAACAAGACTAACTCAAGCTGATCTGGAAACTATAGTATATCTCCAAATTACTGTGGGCTATATTTTGAACCATATCACAATAAAAGTCCTAGTCAATATTTGTTTTATATACCACACCACATACAATACAATTCAGAAGAAGCAAGGACAACATCAAGGCCTGCATTTGATAATTTATGCGATAAATATTCTAAAAGCATACTTTATTTGTTTCTTCATTTTAAGTGACCGCTGAACTTACTAAATCCTAAGTGCAGCGGTCACTTAAAATATACAAGTTGGCTACAACTGCAAGTTTATTTATTTATTTATTTATTTGGAATTACACCTTTAGATCGGTGGCACACTTAGCACAAAGGTGCATCCTTCACAATACAAAATATAACAATTAACAGAAAAGTAAAAAAAAGGCAAAAGCAACTATCAACCCCTATCCAACCCCCCCCCCCCCCCCCCCCCAATTTACATCGATACATACAGTAGATCATAACTTTACACTCATGGAATTCAGTAAATCATTTTTCGAAATTTCCATGCTTGTTTTAGGTATCTTTTACAAAAACTATCCAAAATATTTTCACACTCTTCATCAATTAAATTATCTGAGTATCCCAAAATATATTTAAGTTTGTCATTTTCATGAGAAGTATAAAAAGTATCAAACATATCTTTGTTGCCATTTCTATACATTTCCACATATAAATTAAATAATTCCTGATTACGTATATTATTTAAAGCTGGACAATTAAAGATGAAATGATGGATGTCTTCGTCCGAATTTGTACCGCATAATTTACATTTTTCATTATTATCAATATTCCAATTTGCAGTTCTATCATTCAAAGGTAGAGTATTTGAACGAGCTTTAAATTTTAATGCAGCACCTTCAAAATTAGTTTTATCAATTAAGTAATTTTCAAGTCCAGATTTTGATTTTAATGTTTCATAGATGTGGAGACTTGATTTATTTTGTAATTCAATTCTCCATTCATCTATCATTATATAGTTAAGTTTTCTTAAGATTTCAGAAATTGGAAAGTAGACTTCTTTATAATTTGAGAGAGTGGTGAAAATATTTTTGGATTCAAAATTACACTTCAAGAGAATATCGTTTATACAAGATAGAAACTTATACCTTAAGTCTTTAAATTCACAATTAAGTTGTAGCATTCCAATAAACATAATTTTTGGCCATCGATAGTTTTCCATCTTTATAATTCTATGGAAGTATTTTATACGAAGAGCGTTATGAATCTCGTTAATTGGAGACCAACCAAGCTCTCCATATAAGGCGGCACAAGGTGTATTTCGAGGTGCTTTTAAGATATAACGCGCCATTTGGAGCTGGAGTTAACAACCGACCATTGCATAAATAAGATTGTTGAACTTTAAAAAACACAGAAGACATAAATTAGATACTCAAAAATCTGTTTATTTATTTTTTTTTAAATCACAATGAGCAACATATTGCACAAAAAAAAATCATATCATCATTTATTTAAACAAATTGTAATTGCAAATCTCAATTACGTGTTGTATAACACTATAGCTACAACATGTATAAAGTGGGAGTGGTTTATTTCAGATTGATAAGCAGTCAGGTTTTAAGTCTAAATGCAAAATACTTAAATTTCATGCCACGCTTATCTCAGTTTAATTATGACATAATATGTACTAGGCATGGATGTAATCAAGTAGGGTGGCCATATCCTGAATACCCAACGAAGTCCATCCTGCCTAATTTTAAACCTGCAAACATGACCAAGAAACCCCTTGCTGGTAATTACAATGTTTACCCCCACCTCCTAGTCTCCCCTCTAGTCACATCCTTGTAGGCAATACTGAATCACAAGACATGATCATCACCCCTACCGGTACCCTACTAAGGTACAATACACGTAAAGGACTGTACTTAGATTTTTCATGCAGGCATTTATATTAGTTAATATCAAAAGTTAAATGTAATAATAATAATATTAATAATAATAATAACTAGAGGGTACTCCGAGAGTACAAACCTCCGACTACTGTAAAATTCCCTACATAAAATGTCCCCGGAAAATATATATATATATTTAAATTTTTTTTTTATTAGTTCTAAATGTAAATAGGCTAACGCACACTACCAAGTTGTAGATGAGAGTTTGGTGTAATGGTTATGTATCCAGCCTCTCACAGTTGAGATCGCTGGTTCAAGTCCTGCTGAGGTTTTTTTTTTTTTTGTGGACCTTGATCTTTGACCCTGACCCTTCAAAATTTAACCACAATTATATAAGTAATTGATCATTGTGGCTAAATTTGGTGAGAATCGGATAAAAACTGTGGTCTGTAGGCAGTAAAATAGTTTTTTGTTAGTTGTGACCTTGACCTATGACCTTTTCCCTTCAAATTCAAACTCGTCCGAGCTTTTGAGGCATAAATCATTGTGGCTAAATTTGGTGAGAATCGGATAAAAACTGTGGCCTCCAAGCTGTTCACAGACACACAAACACACAAACACACACACAAACATACAGGGGTGAAAACATAACCTCCTTGGCGGAGGTAATAATATCCTGGATTTATAAAGTGCTCAATGTTAAGAAACCTCTAACCTCTGTAAATATTATTACCCCAGTCATTTTTGGATCAAACACTTATGGAAACACTCCCATAATGCAGCTATTAATCAGCGCAAGGTTGTGTCTTGATCGAGGTGTACACCTGGGTGGAGAGAGGCAAAGTGTTTTGCCTAATGATACAAGCAATGTGACAATCGTGGAATCGGACTCACAATCGTTAGACCAACACAATGCTAATGGATGGCAGGTTTCAGTATGCCACATTGCTCTCTGGTATAACTTTTGAAATCCTTTCAATGGATTCATTCATCTACACCACCTTATGATCTGGGGCATTCCTGACATCCCATTATCCACAAGGAAATAGGATGACAAATTGGTTTAAATGTCTAAGCTCTCTTTAACCTTTTAAGTTAGTTTCAACATAAGCTAGAACAAACTCTGGATCTTAAAACCCTCTTAGTGCCACGGGCGGCGTTTGAAACCCCTGGGGACATGCGTTGAACACCCATAGTCGGCGTTAGACACCAATCGTACCTTCTGTGTTTGAGGGCGATAATCACTAACTTCTGCTTGTCTGAGGATTCTGGGATAGCTTTTATTCGATCAAGCGTAAAATTTACTTTCCAAAAATGTCAACGAAAATATTTTCGCTATGTGAAAATCTTTTGGAAATATTAATTAAAAACTGATTAATTAATCAAAATTACGTTGTTTGTGGATTACACGTTTCCCGTATCTAGTCAGACAACCGGAAATACTGACTTCTTTGTTGAAAAATGTGCAACGCGAGAAGGATTTTTTGTAGGCCCATGCAGCACGTTGTCAGAATTTACTCGCCTGAGCAACTTGCTTGTAGTGGGCATGTTCAGACTAACGATGGTGATAGGATGGTTTGATTGGGCCTAGGCTAAAATTATACGATGGCGGTTTATTTGAATAAAATAACTCGTATCTAACTCTCCTATTATTACTTTTGTTCAAGTAAATGTACAGTTATAGGTATGTATTATAAATATTTGTTTCTTGGGGTTTTCTAAATATCATTTTATTATCGTTTTTATACGATTTTTTTAAAGAAATTTTATTTAAATTTTTTTTAATTCATACATTTCATAAATAAAAATAAATCATACAAATATTCATTATACATCATTTTACAGGAAATTTAATAAGGAATATTTGTTTTTAGAAACATATTTTCATACATTTATAATAAAATGATGAAATTACTGTTTTAAAAATGTCAACTCCCTGGAGTACTATAAAAATGCTGTTCTGAAAAGAATTCGGTTGAGGGGAAATGGCTCTCTCTAGGGAATTCGGTACTAAGAGGGTTAAAGCATAATGTAACTGTACAAAAAATACAACAACAAATTGATACTATTGTTATGTCATGAACTATGCAACAGCAGATGTAATGTTGTTAATGAATAGTGACACAAACATATGACACATCAGATAATAACACACCAACATTGCAACAAACACAGTAGTTTGAGCTAGGCATGGCATGCAGGCTCATACATTTACGGATTAGCCCAGTCAGCTAGTGAAAAATAAACAAATAGACCTATCTTGATTCCTCTTTTACTGTCAGCTCTTAGATATAGGGTCTTTGTATTCTGGTAACCTCCTGACCACTTCATCGGCCAGATTCCTATATGCTTTTGCCTGGTCACTCTCAGGGTCAGACACAACAATCGGTGCACCTTCATCTGATGTTTGCCTGATACTTAGATGTAGAGGAATATCAACTGAGGGCAAAAAAGTATTTCAAAATTGTTTAGTCTATTAATGGTCAATGGAAAAACACACATTTTAAACTTGTCATCAAGTTATTAACTTGACATATTATATACACTAATGCAACATAGAGGAAGTACCATTTGACATTCAGATTCACGTAGCTTGTTGTAACAATTTATTATGGATTATGAATAATACCACCAAACTTGCGAGTTAGGATGACTATAACGAGGCATTTAATAAAAAGGCAAATTGCCTTAAAATGTAAATGTGACATGTTTCGAGAAACTATTCTCATCATCAGAACAGTAAACAACGCCTAGAGTGCTTATATACCAATAGGACATATTGTATGTAAAAAAGTAAGTAATTAGCATAATAAAACAAGGAATGTAGGCAACAACCAATCATATGGCAAGTGTGACGCCTAAGTTATAGATTTGTTTGTTCAAGGAAGGTTTACTCCACGAGATGTGAAGGGCTTCCTTGACCTTAAGTTTGAAAGCGGAATCTGCAGAATCCAGAACGGTGAAGCAACCCGCATTTCAAATCATTCAAAATTTCAAACTTGTTTAGTCTTAAGGACCCTGTCCCTGATGTGGTCCGCTCTCGTGTTGTATATAAATTTAAATGTATGGGATGTAATTCCATGTATATTGGTGAAACCAATAGACGGTTATCAATGCGGGTGCGTGAACATTTCAGGGACAAGGCTTCTCACATTTTTCAACATCTGCAGGATTCAGAACGGTGTAAGGCCCTCGCTAATGCGGGTTGCTTCACCGTTCTGGATTCTGCAGATTCCGCTTTCAAACTTAAGGTCAAGGAAGCCATCCACATCTCGTGGAGTAAACCTTCCTTGAACAAACAAATCTATAACTTAGGCGTCACACTTGCCATATGATTGGTTGTTGCCTACATTCCTTGTTTTATTATGCTAATTACTTACTTATTTACATACAATATGTCCTATTATTATGGATTGTAATAACTAAAGGTGTCTTGTGTTGTTATTACATATAGTTTTACCTAGTGTATCTAGACCCAGCTCCTTAGCTACCACCTTTGCACCATCATGACCAAATATATGGGTGCTGTGTCCACACTTAGGACAGTTAAATACACTCATGTTCTGCACCAGACCCAAAACCTACAAACCAATATCACATGACAAAAATAAATACAAATGTAGACCGACTACATAAAAATCTGACATTCAGAGGTTATTGCAAATATTCAGAATGCCTATGGTTTTCTGTACAATGCTATAGATAACCATTTAAATTAATAAAAGTTGTTTAGGGTCATAATAAATCTTACAATTTCTATTACTAGTATTATTATGACCAATATACATAATCAACAGTGTAGATCGGGAGGGGGGGGGGGGACTGTGTGGCCAGGGGGGAGGGGATGGTCCTTTTTCTTTTAGACAGCAAGCATCTAAAATTTGTATAATGTAGATACTTCCCATAACACATTTCAGAAACTCTTTTAGAAGGTTTTTTTTTAAATTTCTCTTGATTGCTTATTTTTTCTATATTTGCATGCTACCATTTGTATGCGTGTGTGTATACAATACAGAATCAATCATCAACATTATACTTACTGGTATATCAACTTTCTTGAACATCTCTGCTCCTCGTCTTGCATCCATCAAAGCAATATCTTGTGGAGTGCTTACAATAACAGACCCTATAAAAACAGTCAAAGGATATCCATCAATTGAAGAGCTAAATAAAGTTAGCCAATATCTTGTGGCGTGCTTACAATAACAGACCCTATAAAAACAGTCATATAACATATCCATCAATTAAAGAACTAAATAAAGTTAGCCAATATCTGTATTATCTGGTATCTTTGACATGTGTATAGATGACCAAGAATTGCTGAACACATTCAGCCATTTCACAAAAATTGATTTATGTTCTGCTGTGTGGGGGAATCAGAAATTTCCTCAGCACTATATAAAAGCACTGTTAAGACTATGGCTATTATAATATAGATAAATATTAATTATAATTTAATAGTATTAACACATGAAAGTTTCCTATTTCATGAAACAACTGCAAACTCTTAAAGCTGAATATTTGACTTTAGAACAGTAAGACATACCATCGACTGGGATAAGTTGTGACATTGACAGCTGTGTATCACCTGTGCCAGGAGGCATGTCGACCACCAAGTAGTCCAATGGGCCCCATGACACCTGTAGTAAAAGAAATTATTATTATTATTAAGTAAATTCATAATTTTATTCAGTGGCCTTGGGCAGAACATTGACCAATTAAAACTGGAGAAGGGTTGGTGGGGTTGGGAGATCATGTGGTATCAAAATGATCAGAATTGTACTGGTTTTAAACCACCCTGGGGTGGGGATAGGTGGGGATACTTCAGCTCTGATGTTAAATCACTCTGTAGTTGGGGGATGGAGTGGGAATACTTCAGCTCTGATGTTAAATCACTCTGTAGTGGGGGATGGGTGGGGATACTTCAGCTCTGATGTTAAATCACTCTGTAGTTGGGGGATGGAGTGGGTATACTTCAGCTCTGATGTTAAATCACTCTGTAGTTGGATGGAGTGGGGATACTTCAGCTCTGATGTTAAATCACTCTGTAGTTGGATGGAGTGGGGATACTTCAGCTCTGATGTTAAATCACTCTGTAGTTGGGGGATGGAGTGGGGATACTTCAGCTCTGATGTTAGCGCTATATTATCCTGATATAACAATGTAAATAATTAAATATGTGGTGAAATTCAATTCAATTCATCATTATTGTTCTATATTTTAGTTTATAAATCAGAAAATATATGCATGTTTTAAAAGTATAAACTATAATGCTGGAGGTATCCTAGAAAAAAGGACAGAAGCAATGTATGTTTCCCAATACCTGTCTAATCAACTTTTCAACAGCTGACATCACCATTAGACCTCTCCACACAATAGGTGATGTCTCGTCCACCAGAAATCCCATTGACATACTACATATAACACATAAAACATTCATTAGCATATATAAGGTATCTGAGCGCTAAACATTTACTTAATAAATGGTGATTACATAAAAAAAAATAATAGGTTTATCCACCAAATACATGAAACAGATGTTTTGTATATAAATACAAAATAAACATACCAGGTTATTCCAAAGTTGGTTAATGGCCTCATGAGATTTTCTGGAAAAAAAACATTGAATTTATTTAAATTTACATACTATGATGCATGGTACATTAACTACTGACCACAGACAATTTTCCAGAACACTATTTACTGTAACAACATATTTCCAAAGAGTGAAAGTCGCTGTCCTCCTCCACAAAGTCTTGAAATATGACAACTATCCTGAAATCTGACAAGATTTGAACCCATGACCCAGTGCATCATCAACACCACCACTGTTGCTATTATTTTTGTTAAACTTCAATTTTAAATGTTTTATTTGAGATTGCAATAAACTTTCTTTGTATCATTATCGTTGCTATTACTAATTAATATGTAGTGCAATAAATAATAACAATTAACATATAAATATTGCACTTGTTTCACCATCTTGAATTTTATTAAATATTTAACAAATAAAAAGTAAGCATACTGTTTGTTAACTCAGGTTGCTGACCACTTAAGTTCATCATTCTTGGAATTGAAGGTCCATAAATATCAGCATCTAGGAGGCCAACAGAGGCGGACTATAATATAAACACAAAAAATGCACACACTTTATAAAGATCTTATTGAAAGGATAATGTCTTAAAAGTTAGTAGTTAGGGAGTAGCAAAAAGCCAAGTAGGCTACTAAAAAAAAAGGGATAAATTACTGTTTATTTTGTGTAAATTTAAAAGTACATTTGTACATAGTACAGAGTTTTAAGTTAAATTCGGAGTTATATCAATCATATACACATAAGTGGTGTGACTGTGTGTAGGCTACAAGAAGCCTATAAAGCTCTCTCAGTAATTGTTTAACTTCAATGATGAGAACCGTTGTTTTCAAGGCAGTTTAGTTGAAAAACTTTCCATTAATTGCGGTTACAGTTTGAATTTATTTATTTACTTACACTATCATCAAGTATCATTTATTATCATTTGTTTTAAGAAAAAACATAGAAATTCTGTTTGCTCTGTTGGCGGAGCACAATATCCAACGATAGAGATATTATAGTTCACTATAAATATCTCTATGATCCAACGGACACAACACAAACTCAAAAACAAAAACATTACAAAAAAGTGTCTACATGATGTTTAAGGCTCTAATAGATCCTGGAAAGAAACTATTTGTAAATCGTGCCTTATTGGCCTTAATAGAACGAAATCGCCGACCGCTGCACATCAACTGGAACATACTAGAGGCCGGATGAAATTGATCATCTTTGATAGCCACTGCCTTTTTCAGAAGACGATCCGAAAATATGTTCTCCAAAGGCAATTGTGCAGATCCAATTATACGCGATGCAGTCTTGACTATTCTATTTAGGTCACGCTTTTCATTTTTCGGTAGTGCTACCGAACCATACCGTTAAAGAATACGTTATGACACTCTCTATAACTGACCCATAGAAGGACGACATTATTTCAGAGTTTATACCAAATGATCTAAGTCTACGTAGGAAGTAGATTCTTCTTTGGGACTTTCTAATAATGTTACGTGTGTTAATATGCCACTTCAGATCATTTGAAATATAAATACCCAAGAATTTAAATTCTTCTACAAACTTGTCTGATATACCATTAATAAATATTGGATATTTGACATTAAGTGATTTACGGAAGTCTACAACCATTTCTTTGGTCTTGGATACATTCAAGAACAGATTGTTTTTGGGTACTAATTAATACTTAAAATATTGTTGTTGCGATACGACTGTTTTTACATACCTTGTTATTTGTAGCGATACCAAGAGCAAGATTGACTATAAAAATAAATAAATATAAATATTGATCAATTTGATATGTATTGCTTTCAAGGGATGTGCACTTATTTACTTTACTTATTTATTACTTAATATATACAGTATGCTATTATTATTTTTAAATACTAAACTCCACAAATAAAATAAAACTTTTGTTATGCACAGTTGTCTGTGAGAATTACATTTGCGGTACTCAATAAATGCCTTAAATAGGATAATTTCTAAGAATCAAGATTGTAACAGCAAGTAATTGGCTTTGTCATGGGAGCCAACTTGGTCTCTTGTATGACATGCAAATAGTAAATAACACAACATGCCACCAAACACAAATCAAAGCTATAGTACAACACACACCTACTGTAAGGGCGCGCCATTTAGAGGGTTAGGTTCAATTATATTTACGAGTGAAATTGGATATTTAAGAGTTAAACGTGCATGTGTCTAGGATAAGCGTGTGTATAGCATTGTGGTGCGGTGTGACATGGCGCACTGTGAGACGTGTGGTGCGATGTGCGACGTATGGTGCGCTGTGTGATGCGCTGTGTGGCATGTTTGTTAGTTAGCTGAACCCAAATAATCTTGTCCATCACCTGCTGTTGTTGATTTTCCTACACCACCTTTCCCAGAAGCCACAAGTATAACCTGCTTCACTCCTGCAATTGGCCATTTTTTTGGTAGACCTTTTTCTTTCAAATGATTTGCTTTGCTTTTATCTCCACCTTGGATACCCTAGAATGCAAACAAATTAATTATTTAACTATCATGAATCACTCAATCAACACATTTTGAAATTCACAACAAATGTTCAAAATTCTTCTGCCCGTGATCATATCAGTCCAGTTTTAGTAATCGACATGATGGATTCGGGAGATTAGATGATAGTAGTTTGAGAAATTAAGCCCTCGAACAAATCGTGATGGGTTGAAACGTCTGATAACTATGGCATTAAAAAATACTAATTTTCATGCATGGTCGACTGGCAGTGCCTAGTATACAAAACTTTTATATTTACGGTTGACCATGGCCATGCCGATAGCGTTTCCAAATGGATATGTTATGCGCGATTTGAACGATTTGCGCAATTTGAAATTGCGCAAGAATTTTCTTGCGCAATATTAAATTGCACAATCAACTTGCGCAATTTCAAATTGCGCACAAAAATCCTTGACCAATTTCAAATTGCTGTGCACAATTTGTAAATTGCGCAAGATAGTTCTTGCAATATGACACCTTTGCGCAATTTGAAACCGAACTGTTTGTATATTTTTATTATTGTACTCATTTGTTGTTGAGAATGGTTCCGAAAGGTCGATCTTCTTTGTTATTAAATTTAATTTTTAAGTTAAATATTAATAGTAAGTAAACGTACGAAGCCCCATTGATAAACGTCTAATAATTCGTAATAATTATTGTTTCTAAAAAAATCCAATCGTTATTAGTATTATTAATCGTCATTAGTACTGATATTTGAATTGAAATTATTATATTACTATTGGTATTTATTATGCCTTCTTCTCATATATGTGTGAATATGGTATTTTATAGAACCATTGGGAATTCGAGATTTTTTTTATTCAGAAAATTGAATGAAAATTCGAGAGGGAGGCTCCCGGGAGCATAAGGAAATGCGATATTATCTTTAATTTTGAATCATTCTTAGAAATTACTATAAAAATATGGGCGGGGTGTCACGAAACCTAAGACCATGAAAGCTAAGACCCCCTAAGACCTAAGATCACGAAAGCTAAGACCCAAGAACTAAGATTACAAATTCTAAGATATACTACAGCTTAAAAACAATACTTGTTTATCCATACATAATTTTAAACACAGTAGGTTTCATTTATTACCATAAATATAATTAAATACCACCGCAAAACATAGATAAACTCACATTATTTTCGCCCGTTGAGTAAATGTATGTTTTTTCTTTACAACAAACAAACTTGACGGGTTGTTTGTTGGTATATATTTACTCCATTGTGTTGGTTCAGAGGATGTTTTTCTTTCGCACCTGCCTTTCTTGTATTTTGACTATTTGTTAAAGCCCCATTCCCTACGTTTTTTAGATCTAATTTAAGATCACAAACTATATTGAATGTAAAAATAATACTATATGGTCCTATTGCGATAACTTTTTTACTCTTTAACACATTGACTGCCAAGGCATTTTCCGTAATTTCTGTCCCAGTGCCAAGTCCCGTTTACATATTAAATTACAGTTTGAAAGTGTAACATCTGGTCACAGACTATCATGATGTCATTCAAAATACGATGGCGGGAAAAACCGTTGAGACGTATAAATACGTCACTGGCAATGGTCCAACAATTTTATTGACTTTGCCAGGAACGTAAATATACGTCGGGGATTTTCCGCGCTAAAATCGGTCAAACCTATCATCGAGAGATAAAAACAGTAAACCACACTGAATCATTTCATCCTTTATTATTTTTATTTACTATTAGCGCAATTTATGACATGTTTGAGATGATTATATTGAGTGTGAGGGCGCCATCGTATCAACCATATTCAATGCATGAGGGAATAAACACAAACAAACATATGACATTTATTTTTAGATTATCGTTTACGTACATCATTCATAAACTGCCATGCGATAATTCCTGTTCCAATCACCACTGCCAGCGATTCTACATACAATACAAAAGTGCTACGATTTTGACGTAGTATTACGTCTTGGCAAGTAGCGACACGCAATTTTTGACGTATAAATACGCCGTGGCAGTGAACGTGTTAAACGGTTAAAAATGTAAAAAATAAATCGATTCTAATAATTATAGCGGCCCGCTATAAATCCCAAAATGCATTGCGCGCGGATTGATATTTTTGTTTTTCACCTGTAATTCGCCCACTTTTCGATCGATCGTGAAGCCAAAACAAATGGAAGACTCCTAACTTTTCAGCGAAAATACCGGGTTTTCCCCAATTTGTATCAACGGAGTCTGGCAAAAATAGAAAGACAATTAATGCAGCAACTATACAACGTCAGGCTAGGTATATAGCTAGCGTACGATGTTCGTACGTTATCGATGTTTACCAGCTAGGCCTACAAAACTAAGCCTAGCTAGGCTAGGCCTAAGACCGTCCACGAGAGGTCGATCGCCGCGAGCTACTTAGGTAGTGCATTGTTTCTCACTTTTTATCATAATTTACCATAAAACGTACATTTAAGACAAGGAATGACATGGTTTAATGTTTTTAAAGTGATATATATGTATTATTTTCCAAAAAACGTCCAAAATTGCAGGGAAGGGGTCTTTAACTAACTTTATCTTGAATACCACACTTTAAAATTAGGACTTATAAGTACTTTCAGAAGGAGAAACACATAAAAACAAATAAATAAATCCTCTGAATTGATGATTTTACAGACGTGTTTCTTTGTATACTGTAACTCCTCCCATGCTCAATGTTTTTGTTTCTATGGAGCGCCAAATGAGCAAAAATAATAGTACAAGTATAAAAACAGAAAGAAAACGAAACAAAAAAAACTTATTATCATGATTTTTAAATTAAAATTTATTTGCGAGTATTTATTTCTTCGTACTAGCATGATTATACTATTATCATTACAATTTTAATTTTACATTGTTCTATCCACACTGTAGATGGACTCCACAGAGTTTTCAGCCCTCTATATAATTTTGCTCTTTTGACGTTCCATAGAAACAAAAACATTCAACATGGGGTCGGCCTACTGTTAGGCTAGTCATGCGAAATTCGCAAACAGTAGCGTATGTGTGCGAGAAAAACGTCTGTAAAATCATCAATTTAAAAATGTATTTGTTACTTTTTATTTGATTCTTTTTTATAAAGTGCTAATTCTAAGGTGTGGTGTTCAGAATAAATGTTGGGAGTTAATACAAGGCAGGTGCGAAAGATAAATATTTGTAATCTTATTTCTTGGGTCTTAGCTTTCGTGATCTTAGGTCTTAGGGGGTCTTAGTTTTCGTGGTCTTAGGTTTCGTGACACCCAATATGGGCGTGCATGATTTCACAATCTGTCTAAAAACCTTGCGCAATTTGCAGATTACTAATACGCAATTTAATACGTTGCTTGCGCAATTTGAAACACATGTTTCAATTCAAATTGCGCAAGGAATTGTTTGCGCAATTTAAAATTGCGCCAGAAAATACTTGCGCAATTTCATATTGCGCAAATCGTTCAAATCGCGCATAACAGATACATCACCAGTCCTACTACCCACATACGGCATAATTATATTTATCCATATTGTGGTCTAGTTTTTGGCCATACACGACGATACAGTATTTTCATGAATTCAGACGATAGGTCTAAGTCTAGACTCAAACACAATTATTTAATAGTTACATGCCAAAATATTGCTGAATAGTGACAATAAAATAATAATTTAGGCTAGCCTACTAGCCTAGTTTACTCTATTTATTAGTAGCTAGGAGATGGCGCTAAATAGTCGTATAAAATAATATTATTCATAACCACATAGTAAACATTGAAATCTATAATTACCAAAGGATTCGCATGTGATGACAAGTTCTTTTTATGAATACAAGAAAAGAATGACTTTAAACATTGTTTACTACTTCCGAAAATGCGCCTAGGCCTACATGATAACATCCTATCTGCTTTGATTTCCACGTGCGCCCTGCACACACTCCCCGGCGCGCCCCAGAGCGTATTCTGACGACTGGAGCATTCTCTAATTCTCTACGGAGCGCCATTTATGCCTTTATTAACTTCAATAATAGAAATAGTACAACGTTAACTGCTCAAGTGGACCCAATTTAGCACCAGGGTAGCACAGTGATATAAAATAGAAATAAAAGTCACTACTTTTAATATCCTTTCGTATATACCCATATCACAAACTGACAAACAGAAACATCTTGGCATTCATATTGATTCAAATTTATCTTTTTCTTTTCATGTAAATAAACTCCGTTCCAAACTGGGCTTGTTCATCTCCATCTTATCGCGTGCTCGGTCATTTCATTAACAAACACACATCCATACTCCTCTATAACACTATAATCCGCCCACACATTGACTATTGATGTAGTGTTTGGGGAATCAGATCGAATATTGACCGAATACAGACCATTCAAAATAGAGCATTTCGCATTATCCTTAAAGGTCATCCTCTCACACCACGAACTAATATTTTCATACAGTTCAAGATCGCATGCATCTACAACTGGGCTGCCTTGCCTACAGGTCTGCAAATGGTCTTGCTCCGGAATAGCTTGCCCTGCGTCTTGCCAGAATTCCAAATCATCGATGTACCCGAAGTGTCAGTAAGAGGAAATTTGTCGTCCCTTTCCCTAAAACTGAAACTTTTAAGAACAGCTTCATCTATAGAACACCAACATACCTGAATTTGCTACCCACCAAACTAAGGAATGCGGTAACAATAAATAATTTTAAGTCTGGTCTAAAAAAATATTTAATCCCAAAAGAAAAAACTCATATATATTATATATTTTTATATTTTTTTAACATAGTTCATCCGTTTTTTCATATATGTTTTTGACTGTCTGCATATGCGCGCAGTTTAGGGTCACCCTCACAAAATAAGGTTTAATAAAAAAAATAAAATAGAAATAAAGTCACTAAAGTTTAATATCTTTTCGTATGTTAATACAATGTGCTCAAGTGAACACAATTTGGCCCCAGTGGAGCACAGTGATATAAAATAGAAATAAAGTCACTAAATTTTAATATCTTTTCGTATAAAACACTGTGCTCAAGTGGACACAATTTGGTACCAGGGGAGCAGTGATATAAAATAGAAATAACGTCACTAAAGTTTCAATCTTTTCGTATGTTAATACTAATACATTGTGCTCAAGTGGACTCAATTTGGCGCGAGTGGATTTTTTTAAAATGGAAAATAATGAATATTCTTTTATTTTGAAAGAGAGATATTTTGAGGATTGTAAATGTCAAGTGGACCTTTTTTAAAATCAGAAACAACGGTTGCATAGACATTTTTTTTCAATTAAATAGACTGCCATAAAACCTCGAAAAGAAGCCCATGTGCTCCTTCATTTTTAGTACCGGTACTCTTTTATTTACATGATTTGAAAAATCTTCTAATGTAAATAATTAACAGCATCAAAATTTAACAGTGTTGCGTGTTGACTTCGAATGACTAACATACCATCTTCACCATAATACACCTGCACCATAATACACCTGCACCATAATACACCTGCACAGACTCTTTTGCATAACAACACACGCACATACCAAACTGTTTAAAATAGTGCTACAAGGTACCCGAAAATGACATCTATTATGTTTTCAAACAACATGCATAAGAATCTTCAGTACCCCACCATGCTTGGGGCTGAGCAAAGACAATAAAGGCGACTGAGCTAACTGATCATTTTGATTTTATCAAGGTTGATAGGATATTTATGATGTAATGATGAATTACGTAATACACGTATAAATAGACAGCTGTTCAGTCATGTGTCAGTTTGTGGTGCAACGGGTAATGCTCAGTTTTGAGTAGTATCACCTAGGGTTCGAACCTCTACAGATATTTTTTTTATAAATATTGTTTTTTTTTAAGAGAGATATTTGGAGGGTTGAAAATGTCAGGCCTAGGCAAGTGGACCTTAAATCATAAACAAAAGTGTATGGCATTCATTTTTCTATTAAATAGACACCATAACACCCCGAATGTTCCTAATTTTGTAGTACTCTTGGGTACGATGGCTTCTTTCCAACGGATAAGCTTATTTTCCACATGGGGTTCTTTTCAAGATTACTGTTGTAAACTAAAGGAGGGGAGTTTCTAGATTCCCGCCCGGAAAATTGTATCTTTACATGATTTGAATTTCTAATAAAGATTAACAAAATCAAAATTTAACTTTTAAATTTAATTTTGTGGCGTGTTCACCGCGTAGGACTAACAACACCATCTTCCCCATTACACCTGCACAAACTCATTTGCATAACAACGCAGGGCTTACCAAACTGTTTAAAATAGCTACAAGGTCCCCAGAAATGACACCTATAGTATTTTGAAACATGACATATAAGAGTCTTCACTACCCCACCACGATTGGGGCTGAGCAAAGACAATTTTGGAAAAAATATTTATTGAAATATGAAATTAAATATTTATTAAGTCTCCAGTTAAGCTCACCATGGTTGGGGCAGAGCTAAGAATGAAAGCTTAGTCCCCGGAAATTATGAAACGACCAGCCGGCCATACAATGGTGATTGTTACCCAAGTGTGAGACATGCAATGCACGCGGCCGTCCGTGACAGTAATTCAACAAAACAAAATTATGAAATACAAACAGAGCTAGCGCACAAAAGCCTGCTTACTAATTTTAATATTTCTATAATTTAGAAAACAATAACAATTATCAGCTTTGATAATTATAATGTTAAATTTCAACTATCCAGATGCGAATTTTAGGTTGGGTTTTAAAAAAACTCGACTTCATCACATATGCTTCAATTTCGAAGATCTGCTTAAAAAAAATTTAAAACTTTTATTCACAACATATTAGTAGGCCTATAATACAATATCTTGCATGAAACGGATATTTAAAAATACACTATAATGTGTAACGGTAGAATTACAATTCTAATGTAAAAGATTAACAAAATAAAAATTGAAAAGTGTTGTGTGTTGATCGCGAATAACTAACAATACCATCTTTCCCACAGCACATGTGCACACTCATTTGCATAACAAACGCACGGCATACCAAACTACGATAAGATAAAATTAATTCTCTTCTAAACACGTAACGAAGAGAATTAATTCCCTTTTTTTACATTAAAATAAATTGAGGGCGCTAAACATAAAATTTAAACCATCAAAGCAGTTGGCGAGAGCCAAAAAAAAAGATGGTAAATGTGCTCTCCCTGCCTCAGCACTAAGGCCCTGCCACAGCCTTTTGGGGTCGTTTCCACCACATCACCAGATGCATTGATGTTTTCGCCTCATGATGTGTGGTGGACGTATGATCTGTGAACCCCAAACACAGTGGCTCGCATAGCCTTAACTCTATTCCACCGACCAGCTTGGGAATCGAACCCACGACATACGTGTGTTAACACGACGCTCAGACGACTGAGCTAACTGATCATTTTGGTTTTAGCAAGGTTAATAGGATATTTATGACGTAATGATCAATTACGTAATACACGTATAAATAGACTATTATCAGCTTTTCACTCATGTACTTGGTGGCGTAACGGGTAATGCTCAGTTTTGAGTGCTATCGGCTGGGGTTCGAACCTCGACGTGTTTTTTTTTTTTTTTTATGAATATTGTTTTTTTTTAAAGAGAGATTGTATTGTCGAACATGTATGGTACCATACCGGTAGGTATTCAAATAGGCTTAATCGATGTAAAAATACTTTTAAAATAATAATTCATCAATTCTCTTCTTTTATTATCTCGTAAAAACTTTTATTACAATTCCTTGGAAGTCATTCTAAGAAATAATACATCACCTGAAACCTGTAATAATTGTATAATATAAAATATTACACATTTTCTGTATGTAGTAGGTAATTGCGTACACATTGTGATGACAGCCTGGTTATGAAGACGTGTCACATACACTTGTTGATTTGACTTGAGTATAAACCCACACCGTCACTGCGTACGTAAACGCCTGTGAATGACAGCCTCGTTATGAAGACTTGTCACATGACAAACGTCTTCAAATATTCACAAACATTCCACCAATCAACGGATATCCATATTCTATTGGCCTACATAGTCCATGTCCGCACCTTTTAAACGAACGCGGACAATGCGCACACATTATAATGACCGCCTTGATATGATGACGTGTCACATGATTAAACGTAATAAATAGTCACATTCCACCAATCAACTTACGCCTACCACAGCCTTGTGTATAGGTGTTTGTGGCTGGTTTAAAACGCTCTTTTCCCCCTAGGGTACCGTAGCCAAAGAAAGAGCACCAATACTATATACATCATTTGGCTACTACAGTCATTGTACACAATTAGTGAATAAAAACATAATATAATATGGTGGGTTAATATATAAACCACATTTGTTACATAATAATGAAGACATTATAAATCACCGAGCCATTCACAACTGACTAACAGTTGTAGAAAGATTCTTCTGTGTATTTTCTATGCAGTAACCACTTTGGTGCAGATATATAGATTATTACATACCGCAATGAATTATAATTTTTTACAATGATGACATCTTTAAAAATTAAAAAAAAAAGATGCACTGTCAAACTATATACTTTTATACAGTGTATTAACATACGAAAAGATATTAAAATTAGTGACTTATTTCTATTTTATATCACTGTGCTCCACTGGTGGTGCCAAATTTGGTCCACTGAACCAGTTACCGTAGTACTATTTATATTTTGAATAAAGGCATAAGGCATAAATGGCGCTCCGTAGAAGTAGAGAATGCTCGATCGTCGAATAAAATAATCTGGTTATGAACTGCTGGAACATCCATATTGACTCATTGAGAAGCACGCATTGTATTTGATGTTTTTGTAATTAAAAACAAACGGAAAATGCCACGTAAAAAGGGAAATAAAAAACAAAGAGGTGATGATGAGGAAGCAGGTCTAGATGCTGATGTTGCTGTAGAACAGAATGACGAAGTTACGAAGGCCAACGCCGATGCAGGGAAAGCCAAGAAACGAGGTGTGATAGGCCTACCTAAAAACTAACTCCTAAACTGAAACCAGTAATATCCTATCTAGGCCTAGGCCTAGTTAGGGTCAGACTTTGCTTGGTGTACTGACTAGGCTAGGCCTAGCTAATTTGAATTATATATTTTTATTCTGAAATACAGACCAAGTAAATATTTAAAAAAAAAATTCTATATTAGGCTAGGCCTATAGGGCTAGGGTGTCTGATCATTTCGGCCGCCAGTCATTTCGGCCGCCGGTTATGAAATTGCCAAATTCATGAAACGCCAAAAAGGACAAAATATGTATTGTTAATTTCGGCCGCCAGAATTGTAATTATTCTTGAATATGTATGACACGCCATGTGTGTTAAAATGTTGATATTTTACTAAATACTGTATTAAGCCGAATCGGCGGTCTTCAATTTCAGAAACAGCAGCGATATTTACAGTATAGCGTGCACATTAAACATTAAACGCAAAAATAAACATTGACCAAAATATTCAGACGGTAAAATACGGTAACTAATATAACTTTAAATCTTCGGCAAAAACAAAATGTATTTAGCCCATTGCACAACTGATGTCTAGTTTAAATGACCATAGTTCTCTGTGGCGTTCCATAGACTTGATAAAGTTACTTTTTTTTCACTGTAATACTGTACAGTTATTTCTGGATATTTCAATTTGGCGCGCCATACCTGGCGGCCGAAATGATCATGCCATATTTTGTCCTTTTTGGAGTTTCATGAATTTGGTCGTTCCATAACCGGCGGCCGAAATGATTGGCGGCCGAAATGCACTGTGACCACTGTTAGTAGGCCTAGGCCTATATGGCGATGCCCCTAGGCCTATTTGTCATTGATAAAATACCTAATATTAATTATTATTATTAATTAATATTATAATTTGAGGTGCTAATTAGTAATTGATTTTTTTAATAATGTTTTGAATTTAATAAATTTATTACGTACTTTTATTTTTAAATGTTGTACTGTCACTGTCAGAATGTCTGTGTGTTGTTTTAAACATTCTCATATACAGTATATGCCAAATAACATTTGTAAATTATGTCAATTTTTATAGTAGTAGCCCTAAGATACATAAAATGTTGTTCTTTTATAAAATATATTTTCAGAGAAAAAGAAAGATAAAAAAGGAAAGAAGGGAAAATCAGCAAAACAGAATGAAGATAGTGATGATGACAATAAGATTGAAACTCAGTTAGACAAACTTGCTTTACAAGATGAGGATGATGAAGAGGATGAAGACTATGTACCAGCATCCTCCAACAAGAGCAAAGGTGCTTAAATTGTTACTCAAATTTGAACCCATAGAACTTGTTTTTTTTTTTTTTTTATTTGTTTTTTTTTTTTTTTTTTTATTTTATTTATTTTTTTTTATTTTTTTTATTTATTTTTTTTTTTTCATACTCATCCAACAGCGAGTAACTCGCCAATTACAGGATGGATAAACTATTTAATAATTTATCGTGCTTATAAACTAAGTCTCATTTGAGGCTTAGGGAGTGGAGTTAAAAGAGTCATGAGTTACAACCCTGCACTAAGTCAGGATTGAACCCGGGACCTTGGGATTGGAAGGCAAGCATGTTAACCACCAAGCTACAGCTCCACTCCTTGTTCTTATTATGTATAAGCAAAATACGTGCCCCAGAGCGGGAGTTTGATTGCTTAAAGCTCATAGAATTGACTGTAGGAGTAGGTTAAAAGCTTCTCATGACAATTCTGGTCATTAACTCGTCCTCTGTGTGCAATAGGACAAATTTAAGTAATGAACAAACATAAAACAAACACACAGTGTGTTCATGATGAAATTAGTCAAAAGTCTATTGACAGGTTGGGTGTCAAAAAGTTAAAAAATAAAACACTATTTTCAGGTACCCAGCTGATGAGTGCTATGTTGAAATTCGGATGAGTTGAAGACACTCTACAGTCTCCCAGCACAATTACATTGATAGAAATATTAATATACACGCACAAGTTAGCATATTTTCATAATTCATGTTTGTAGACAATAAACTGCTTATAGCTTTTTTCCACAGTTAAAAAGAAATTTAATGCATCATGAGAGAACGGAACGGACCCAGTTTTAACATCGCTATTACATTCTGAATGTCTTGCAAAACTTTCTTTTGTAAACCTGACTTGATTTATTGTTTATTTTATAGGTGGGGGATTTGCACTGTTAGGGGATATGGAAGATGAAATGCCAGAAGAAGAAGACAATGAAGAAAATGAAAAAAATGTAGAAGAAAAAACAGACAGTACACCAGAGAAAAATGATGAAAAGAAAGATGAGCCAGAGAAGGGGGCCAAAGGGGGTATGCACTACATTTAGGTTTAATAAAGATGAGCCAGAGAAGGGGGCCAAAGGGGGTATGCACTACATTTAGGTTTAATAAAGATGAGCAAGAGAAGGGGGCCAAAGGGGGTATGCACTACATTTAGGTTTAATAGGACAATAGAACCCTATTAAGGAGACATATTCAGTGTGCCCATATGCTTTATTGCCAAAAACATACAGAACAAAAAAAACAAGTTGGCAGGGAACACATAACATAGCTAAGAGCACAGTGTTAAAAACATTAAAACATATTAGCTGTGGTGTTCAAACATTTCCTCTTGTCGTCGTTTAATGGGGGAAAGTTTTAGGGTGTCCCAATGGAGGGTTCTACTATGCTCATTGTTTGTACCATTCCCATATTTTTTTTACAGTAATAATCTTTACAAACAAGCCAATTTATCCCATCAGTAAACATGTTTGCCATCACTTCTTTCATCAAACTCAATAATACTATATCTGCATGATTGAGTTTATAATTACTGTTACTGTTTTTTATAGAAAAGAAAAAGAAGACTCGAAAGGAGGAAAGAAGAGAACGCCAAAAGGTGAGTTTATCTCTATTGTGTTGTATCAAAACATTATGAAGATTGGCATAAACTAAATCAACAGTTACAAGAAATGGTATCATCCAATTTTAACTGTAACTATGTTTAACTGTTTTTATGTCATAACTAAATCAACAGTTATAGGAAATGGTATCATTCAATTTTAACTGTTTGCTTTTCTTTCATAATAGGCACAACTAAATCAACAGTTAGAAGAAATGACATTGACATCCAACTTTTCTGTATCTCAACGAGAAACAACAGCAAAAGGAGCCATGCTTGAAAATGCCACTGATATCAAGGTATTCACTGTGTATGATTATAATGATCTGAGATTATGATGCCCTTTGACCTATTGCCAAGTAGAGTTTGGCAATCATCCCGCCTTCCCCTTTTTCCTGAAGTGCACTTTTCAATCTAGCCTACTGTAGCTCATGACAATGTACCTCCACCCCCACCTTTGAGACAATTCTTTCAACAGATTATATAATTAGAGCTCACTTTATCATTCATAATTTGGCAAGAAGTATACCGTACTGACGCGGGTATAAGCCCACCCCCCTCGAACATGAAATCACGTCAAGTTTGGGGGTGGGCTTATACCCGAGGATCCAAAAATGCAGATCGTCAAAAACAGCACATGTACACTGTGTATTTCCACCATGCGAGCGAGCGCCCTCACGTGTACGACGTTGCCTCTAAATACACGAGGTGTAGAGTGTCGGAAAATTAAGCTTATAGCCTAGTTAGTGTAATTTATCGTAGAATATCTTATTTTAAACATCAATTGAACAAGATTTTATCAAGCAAAAAGCAAGTGTACAATGTTCGTTAAATAGAAATGTACCAAAGAAATTTAATAAGCTTGTTTATGGCAGCCGATACCAAATAGTGGTTTTCCGTTTTGGCGACTTGTATGTAGCGTCGTGTGTGAAGCGATCTTCGACCGCGATGGAGTGTAAACAAAACAGGACCGCTAGGCCTCATATGGCCTAGCGTATATTAGCCTAGCTTGGTTATGATCAAAGGTAGGTGTATTCGGTGTATGGACGTCGCCAAATACAAAATAATGTATTACGACACACACTGTAGATCTTCGAATTAATGGGTGGGCTTATACCCGAGTGCCTCATTTTTCATGAAAATTAGTCAAAAGTCGGGGGTGGGCTTATACCCGAGTATGGGCTTATACCCGCGTCAGTACGGTAATTATATTATCATCAACTAGGTAGTCTTAACCACTAACCCTTTTCTCACAAGATTGTTTGCTGGCACGCCTGTGAGAAAAGCTTTAGAGAGTTTAGGTTGGTTGTCTTCATGTAATTACAATAATATTTTTTGTAGGTTTCAAATTTCTCAATTTCTGCTCGCGGTAAAGAACTGTTTGTAAATGCCAACTTGACGATAGCAGCTGGTAGACGATATGGCCTGGTTGGACCGAATGGGTAAGCTAAATGAATTGACCATTATAAAAAAAACAAGTAGATACTAGTAAATAATCACAGTCGAGTTTAGTGGCCGAGCAGTTTAGATAGGGGTGCTGAAAACCAAGGCAATAATATAGGCACAGCTTGAAGACTTTCTTCGACCATAGTTCTGATGGTAGAACAAGTCTTCTCGGACTTTTAACTTGAGGTCCTGTGCATCACATGATTGTGACTTATGTACATATTTTGAAAAGAGTAGGGCTCTAGTAGACCCAGTGTGCTGGTCCACTTTCAGCCCCTTGTTGCTCATCACTGCATTCGGCTAACAACCCCATCAGTTTGATCACTTTTGTTATGGAAACCACAACATCAGAATATGATAAAATAGGTCAGAATACTCCCTGTTTGTTAATTTCCCTCGAATATGGGAATGTATCCCGCATGAAGTTCGTAACAAAGTCCTGTTTAACTTTGGGGGGTTTAGAAGGGATTTGAAAAAATGTATTACTGATATCGAATTCATCTAGACTATCACTGTGTTTTTATGTCTATTGCGTTTTTCGTACTATTAGTTGGGAAAGCCACTCGACAGTGCAGTTCTTTTGAACTGATCCACTTTTGGTTACCCGCAGGTGCTGATAGTACTTTTGTTCTGTTTTGTTGAATGATGCCGTACCTTGTTTATGATTTTTGTATGTTACCTGGAAATTGAATAAAATAAAAATAAAATAAAACACAAATACTTATATGACCTTAACTTGATTGACCAAATTATATAATCAATGATATCATATAATAGATCTATACATTCTGAATATAGATTTTAAACAATAATGAATATATGACATTATGGTACAGTTTATTTTTCTTTGTAGAATGGGTAAAACTACACTGCTTTGTCACATTGCCCAACGAGCGTTGGCTATACCGCCAAACATTGATGTTCTTCTTTGTGAACAAGGTAAAACTGATTAAACAAAACCATTTAAAACGTAGTTGTAGCCATTTGTTGTCATCCTCCAGCGTTGGGAGGCCATTTAGGTCCCTAAAGCAGGGGCCCACTGAGTTACACCACTGATCATGGGCGCACACAAATTGGTGCGTGTTCACAAAATCTTAAAATCTAGTAACAACATTCTCTCATAAGCATCATGAACATATGTATATATACTGTTTCTTGGTACTGTGTATAATTTGTTCAGTATCAAAGGCAAATTCGGTAATACAGTGTCACATGTGGTGCCTGTACTATGTTATTGTTTTTGGCCTATGATACAGGTGTCACATGTGATACATATGTGATACTCAATTTGCCTATGATACAGGTGTCACATGTGCTACACATGTTATACTCAATTTGCCTATGATACAGGTATCACATGTGATACATATGTGACACTCAGTTTGCCTATTATACTGTACAAATATGTGGAGATACAACAGAGAATATATAGTGTTATTAAAATTGAATTAATTTTGAAGCAGCAGAAGGATTCACGGTATACATACAATCATGTTATTTTCTTTAAAGATGTAAAAGCTGATGACACGCCTGCATTTGAAGCAGTTTTAAATTCTGACAAAAAAAGATTAGCTCTTATAGAAGAGGTAAATATTGCATTCAAATTTATTACTATATAAATAAATATCAATATTGCAACCAAGCACACACATTCTTCATAAAAAACTAAGCTTTAGAAACGTACCTGTTGATAAAAAATATATTATCCCTGTGGTTTCATATGATAGTGTTCTCATAATAGGGGTGTCCTAATTACTGTACCCAAATTATATATATTTATTTGTATATTTGTGTGTATTAGGAAAAGAAGTTACTTGCAGAATCTGAAGCTGGGAATAATACAAATAGTGAGAGACTAAAACAGGTAAAATACCACTAAAATATGTATTTAAAAAATGTAATTAAATCCCTAAGCTACTATTGACACAGTAGCTTAAGGACCATAATAATTCTACAGCAGTAATTATATTCTGTTTAATCTTGAAAAAATGTAAGAAGTGCAGTAGGATAAGTTTGACAAGATCCCTAAAGCTCTGTCTACCCTACTGTAGTTTGACAAAAAAAGTGTGATGTGCCCTAATATGGTAGTGATATGCCCAAATGTGGTAGTGATATGACATCATCATGTCCATATATGGGCAAATCACATTTTGTCACATAAAATTTGATAGTAAGAAGGCTTAAGGTTCATTTTTGTAAAATGTCATTACACTTTTTTATTTACCTTTCCCAGAATTCATAACACATTTTAAAAATCATCATATAAACGTCATGCTTAGTTAACTTTCTGTTCCATTGTGCTACATAGTAATCAAACACTTTCTACTTGCGATTTAAAGCAATGTTGATTTTCCAACGATTTTGTAACATCACCAGGTTTATGAAGAAATGATTGCTATTGGTGCAGACTCAGCAGAATCACGAGCAAGGCGTATCCTGTCCGGTTTACAGTTCACGCAAGAGATGCAGATGAGGGCGACCAAACACTTCTCTGGAGGATGGAGGATGAGAGTATCGTTGGCGAGGGCGCTATTCTTAGAACCAACCTTGCTACTTTTAGATGAGCCTACCAATCATTTAGATCTCAATGCCGTTATTTGGTTAGATAAGTAGGTACCACTATACACATTTTCTAGTATTCCGAATGTATTAGTGGTAAAATAAAATTGTTCACATGACGAAATCAATAAAGTAGGGTATAAAGTTTGTGGTACACCATGATATTCGATCGTGATCATATTTCAGGATTATCAAGCATCAAGAAACTCAACAGTTCTTTTCAGAACTATAATAATGTGGTGTACTGTAAAGTAAAGTTTTTGTTTTTCCGATTTTTAAAAATAGTTTCTTTTATAGTTTTTAGATATTTGGAGTGTCAACTAGTGTTATTTTGTAATTTTACAATACCTTTTCAGTTATTTACAGAATTGGAAGAAAACGCTTCTTGTAGTTTCTCACGATCAACAATTTTTAGATGACGTTTGTACTGATATTATTCATTTAGGTAGGTTATGAAATAAAATACAATTTAAAAAAAAAAAGAAGTTATAGTAGAACCCTGTAGATGATATGTAAGAATACACCATAACATTAAAATGTTTTTTTGAAAAAAATTATTGATTTTGTTTTTAATTGTTTTTCAGATAACCAAAAACTGGATTATTATAGAGGAAATTTTAGTGAGTAGAAAAATTGAAACTTTGAAAAATATTGATATCAACGTTGTTATTTAAGTATTTTCAACTCCAAATACTTGGAACTTGTTTATTTAGAGCATCTTGTGTACATGTTGGTCCTGTAAACAGGATTGTCACCTAGTGAATTAATTTGCTTTGGTGTCCTTGGTAATTTGCCCTAATGTATAATATATATAAAATCATTTGTTTTTATATATTTTTTATTGCTTGTCTCTCTTAAAGATGCAAAATATGCAGTAAGCTGTAACTAAAACCAATAAAATTTTTTAATAAAATGATACTTTATTTATTAACAGATGCTTTCAAGAAAATGTTAAAACAGAAACAAAAGGAACAATTGAAGGAGTACGAGAAACAAGAGAAACGACTACGAGAGTTGAAGTCAAGAGGAAGGTCATCCAAAGCTGCTGAAAAAGAAACCAAAACGTCACAAATGCAGAAGAACAAAGGAAAAAAGAGCAAAGGAGATCCAGTAGGAGAAGAAGATGCACCAGTGGAATTACTAAAGAAACCTCGGGAATATCAAGTCAAGTTTAAGTTTCCAAATCCACCCCCACTTAACCCTCCTATTCTTGGTTTACATAGTAAGTATTAAGTACCCTTAAGCTCTGTCTACACTATCAAACTAGTTTGACAAAAAAAGTGATATGCCCAAATATGGTAGTGATATGCCCAAATATGGTAGTGATATGACATCATCATGTCCATATATGGGCACATCACATTTTTTTGTCACAGACAGAGCTTCCTTTTATGACTGATTAGACCGATTCTACTAGACTTGCATCTTCTCTTCTCGCACTGATTGTTCATATTGTTAACTTGGTTGTTTTGGCTTTTTGTAGATGTTCAATTTGGATATCCTGACCAACCTTTACTATTTAAAAACTTGGATTTCGGTATTGATCTCAACTCCAGAAGTAAGACATCTTTTAATTTATAGAATTTATCCTTATAGAAGAAATGCATGTCAGGTGTTATTGTTATGTCTGTGTGTGATTAAATCTATAAAAGATGTATACAGGAAAACCCCTCAATTGGAATATCCCTTCTCATGGAAAAATACTATAAGGAAATACTTGTGAATGAACGATGGGAACTATATGTTTTAACACTATGGTAAACACACTTCGTTAAGTCCCAGAAGTGTCCCTTAAAATGGGTTTTACTGAATTAAAGAAAGGTAAAATTATTTATTTCTAAGGTATTTATGTAATATATTTGTATTGTTTTTTATAGTTGCAATTGTAGGGCCAAATGGAGTAGGAAAGAGTACTTTCCTGAAGCTAATCAGTGGCGAGTTATCACCAGTAAGTTCATTTTCATATTTTATACTACGCAAAGATATGTCTACACTATCAAATTGTATGTGACAAAAAATGTGATATGCCCATATATGGACATGATGATGTCATATCACTACCATATTTGGGCACATCACACTTTTTTGTCAAAATAGTGTAGACAGAGCTTTATTGGTGTCTAACATTTTAACAGTTTGTGTGGTAAAAATATAGAGAATAGTGAGTATTCTTTGATTCTCACTGGAGTACCCCAACGCAATGATGTGCAAGAACACACACAATTTAAATAAATTGACCAATCACAAGTAATGGATCATCCCAACTGTCACTTGGGATTGTATAAATTACTTGCAATGTACTGACATTCTTGTGTTGCACGCACATTATTGCGTTGTGTGCACATTCTTGCATTGCGTCGTGGTGGGAATCAAGATTAAAAATGTGAAGTTGAATTCTTGAAGAGCAAGGATGTACAAAGCAGCTAAACGTTTTTCTTTTTTTAAATTGTTAAGTTGCAAGGGAGTCACACCAAGAACCATCGACTTAGGATAGGTGTTTTCAACCAACACTCAGCTGATCAACTCACAATGCATGAATCACCCGTTGAATACCTGCAGGTAAATAGTATACTAATATTGACTGGTTTAAAGGACATGGTTCAAATCATGGCTTAGATACAGATACAATAGTCAGGAGATATAGTCTAGTCTCCAGGGGGCATATTCGTTCTTCACACTTTGAAACATCCTTAATACAATTTTAGGGAAATACTTAAATATTTATAGATTTATGTGAAATACTTAATATTTAAGGGAACTATCTCACTTAAATTATTATATGCTTTGTTTTGGTGGGCTACAGGACAGAAAGAAAGAATTTAAGATCAAATGAAATTTCTAAATATCATCATATTGTTTCTTTTATAGCGTAATTTTAATCTAGATTACCAGAGCTGTCGGAAACTTCTTGGTCAGTTTGGTCTGGCTGGACACGCTCACACCATCAAGATAGCAGATTTATCTGGAGGTCAGAAAGCAAGAGTAGCATTGGCTGACATGTCCAGTAGACAACCAGACGTTGTTATTTTAGTAAGTTGTGCTTTACAAAAACACAATCCTGAATGAGGCTGAATTGCTGCATCTTATTACAATAAAATTACAATAAACTATAACTCTATCCCAATTTGTTGTATTTTGTAAAAAAGCAAATAGAAAATCAGCCTCAATGTTTTTAAAAGATTCTTTTGTTGATATGTGAGCGTTAACAGCATGCATACTAACTTATTTATCTATTTCTTTATAGGATGAACCTACAAACAACCTGGATATTGAATCTATAGATGCTCTTGGAGATGCCATTAATGATTATTCTGGAGGTTAGCAACCATTTAAAAAATACTTGGTCTAAAATTATAGTTCATACATATTGTATCTCGCTGTTGGATGAAAAAAGAACCCCCAAGCTTAATAAATTATTTTATTTTCAGGTGTGATTATAGTGAGCCACGACGCTCGTCTTATTCTTGAGACTAGCTGTCAATTATGGATAGTAGAAGACCAAGACATCCAAGAAATTGACGGTGACTTTGATGACTACAAGAGAGAAATCTTAGAAGCTCTTGGAGAATTAGAAGAAAAGCAAGCAGAGAAAAAAAACCAGAAAAAGAAATGAAATATGTATCAATATATTCTCAGAAAAATATAAACATTAAGACTGCTTCTCTTTTGACTTCTTATGATATTTTTCTGTAATAATTCTCAAAATAGAGGAACTTATTCATAGTACATATTGATGGGACCAGAAGTGGATATACATAGACAGCACTTTTGATGTGCCCACCATATAGTCACCAAATACCATCGCACAATATCCAAGTTGCCATATTAACCAATCGCACTTCGTCAAAGGGAAATACATTTAAGGGAAATCCTTTAATATTTATTGACTTAAGTGAAATACTTATTTGAAATAAATATGTTACTTAAGCAGGATTGGTCACACAAGGTATCATCAAATGTGTCACCAAACGGCTACACATTTTTAATTTTATGTATTTATGCGTCTGATACATTGAGTTTCAGCTGCTTGATTTGAACAAGAAATTGTTTTTCTTGTATTTAATCAATGGTATAATAATGTACTGTCATCTTCATTTTATATATAATAACAGATTATCCAACTATGCTACCATCTTTACAAAGACTGAATTCAGAACTTTGAATAAAGCTCAATTCAGCTTATCTAATTTCCTGTTTTTTTACAATTTTTTATGAGAGGACACCACATTTTATATTTTACTTATTTAACCAAGCAATTCAGTGGAGTGTTTAAAATGAAAAATTACTCTTTTAAAGAAACCACAATAAGCAATAGTATAGGCTGGTATGTCGTTTATATGAATGTCGTGTATATTTTTTGTTAAAAGCAAACTTTGACTTTATTTCATATCTTGATAATATAAGGAATGAAAAAAAATATGTTGCCATTTTTTCAAAAGACATTTAAAGGACCAAATTCAAGATGGCCGCCAACATTCAAATAACCCTATTAAAAATCAGAATATCATCAATAATACAAATTATAAATGTGGAACAAGTCCGTTTTGATGGTATTACTGTACCCATTATACAATCCTAACTATGTAAAGCGATAATCTGTCGGCCATCTTGGATTTCAAAATGGCCGCCACTAAAAATTAAATTCTTTAAATAATTTTTTTTTAATATGTGTGCATAAATTGTTGTTTGTACACAATGTTCTAAAATTGTCACTTCTCACAGGATTGTAAATTGTAAATATAAGGCTAAAGTTGTCAATGTCCTCTATAACAGATATATAATACCCCACTATGACTATAAAATTAAATAATCGTTCAAAGTTGGAGTTGCAAAAGTATGGAACAAATTAACAATTTATATCAAATATTCAACAACAATTACGTCTAACTAGAGGGTTAGACATCTAGTTCGCTCGCTCCCCTCTAGGAAGTGTAAACTAAGGTTCTCGGAAGGATAATGACTCGGGTAAAAAGGTTTTAGAAGGACGTTCTCCTTGTACGTTTTCTGTCGGTTACCATTATTGAAAATGCTTGACATTCGAAAAACTAAACCTACTCTGTTTCACAGTGTCTTAGATGATTAATAACATTTTAAAGTATAGTGTTTATTGTTTTATAGGGATGTGGGGAGGCAGAGTTCATTTGAGGGAGTTGCTTATTCGAGGGATTTTTTATTCTTAATAATATCGTAACATTTATAATCAAATAAAATCCTCTAATAGATATGAAAAGTGGTAAAAAATTATAACAAATGCTTGGTGAATTATAGTTAACAGTGTAATGAATTCTATTATAAATAGTATATACAATATTGTGTGTATAATTAATGTGGATGGGCGTTTATTAGATAGTTGGGTAGGTGGGGGGAGGGGGTGTAGGCGATTATTATTCAAAGTGTTTTATTGGGGAGGCGTTTATTCAAATAAATACCATCATAATACATTATTTAATTTAAACATCTTTTGAAACTAACTTCCGCGACAGTGTAGGCCGTTTCGGCCCAAGAAGGAAGATGTTTTAGACGGCTTGCAATATGGGCCCTAATGGGGCACAGATAGCCTACAGTTATTCCTGCCAGCTTACTCAATAAAACTCGGCTATCGGGATTTTATTTTTTAACTACTGTACCTTCACACGCATGGTTCAATCCGAAAATAAACAAAAAACTAAAATAGCTAATAGCCACTAACGACCAACTTTACTGAAACCAGGTAGTTGCAAGGTGAACCTGTGAACTCATCGTGAACCCGGAAATTACTTTGACCGCGTACAATTGAAATTGAGTTGAAAATCTACCGATGAATCAGAAATTTTGTTTTAAAACTCTTTATAATATATTCCTAAGATAGAAATATGGAACAATATCGTAATAGTGAAAACTGTTTTACATTTCGCGGTACACCTGAGATAGTTCAGGTAGGTATCCAAGGCAGAAATTTGTTCCAAAGTTTTTCCATTGTGCTCGCCTATGTCAGAATTAACCATAATTTATATATAGATTCTAAATTACAGATCTCATTTCTTTTCATGAAACTGAAACTTAACAGGAGACAGGACCACAATATAAAACAAGTGCATTTATACCTTATTGTGAAATCCTGTATAAATATGTTAAATAATAAATGCGTTATTGCTATGTAATTCAATGTCTGAACCTTCAGAGCCATAGTCACCAGTATGGTTGGTAAGTTTCAACCTATCAACTTTTGGCAGAAGCTTGAAGGAAATACAGATAAAGCTCTGCCTATAAATAACCTTGTAAATGAATGAACTCCTACTTCTCATCTTCTACAATCTCAACCAATTTCATTAGATATGTACCCCCTACAGACAGACCAGCATTATACACTGGTTTGATGAGTGCACATGGTTGTGGTATAAAAACCCATGTACTAGGGAAAGACAAGAATGCCTGGTGATGACTCTTACCCGAGATGAGTGGAGGTGGACAGAAATGACACCAAAAAGCAATTATTATGTCGACCCGGTGAACTATATGGCTTTTGGTTGGACATGTAGCATTGTGAAAATAGTGTTGAGGCAAGTGCTTTTGTTGAAACTGAACTTGTATTACCTATACAACTAGTGACACAAATCGGGACAAAAATATCTTAAATGGAAAACATCTGTAAAGGACAAAAGAACACTAATTCTGCTTTCTCTCTACAACTTGCTTCTACAAATGCAGACGGAGAAAGAGATTCTAAGTTAAGTATCATTTTATTTGAAAGAGGCTGATCATAAAGATATTAACTTGAATACAGAGAGTCGACGAAATCTAAATGATGTGGTTAAACTATATCCCTATATACAGTATGGTATGTATATGAGAGGACATGTATGTGTGAGACTTGCTGGATTTACATCAATTGATCAGGGTCATTGAGCGTGGTATCATTGGAATAACACAAATTAATGATTTCATCAGAGCTGGCAAATTTAGTTTACATTTAAAGAGAGATGATATCCCGATTAATGAAGAATGCTGCAATTCGCACAAAGGTGTTTGTTGGCCATGGCATGATGAAATTGGACAGAAAATGTTTGAGGCATTGGTAAAAGTCTTGTAGAAGGCAAACTGTCTATATGGGATCCTAAGAAAACAACGAATATTGGCAAAAAATATATATGACGGTGAATACAGGTGACAAACTTATCAAAGTAAAAGAAGACTCCTATAGAGATTATTTGCCGGTGAAATGAGGTATTTCAGTTATTTTGCCAATTTGTTTCTGAACAAGGTCTGTGGAAGTTTGATGGATACAGCAGTAGAGAACGAAGGAAGGTCAACTTACTGTATCGCATCCAAGATTAGAAATATTTCATTGAAGGACTTTGGCAGAGTTAGTTGTCATTTAACTGAAGAAGTTTATGAGATGTTTTAATATGAAGAAGTGTACTGTCAGTAATGTAGACCTCCTGATGGTCAACATTTTGTGTTAATCACCATGTTGTTGTCATAAGCATATCATTTTGTATATTTCAATCTAATTCTATTTAACTTATACAAGTTTTAATAAGAAATTTAACCCATTTAAAAAAAATTGCGGCCATTTTAAAATTCAAAATGGCCGCCATTTTGTGTTAATCACCAATGTTGTTGTCATAGGCCTATCATTTTATGTGATTTCAATCAACGTCATAACTTGCACATGTTTTAATAAGAAATTTAATCCATTTTTTAAAAATGGCGGCCATTTTGAAATTCAAAATGTCAGAATACTAATGAATATAGGTTTATATTAATTCTTATATAGCAGAGAACCCATATGAACTTAAAATATTATTCATAATGGGTGTTACTTTGTCCAATATGGTACATTTATTGGATATTTTACATATTGGCGGCCATCTTGGATTTGACACCCTTAAGCTTTTTAAAAAAAAATGGCAACATATTTTTTTCATTACTTTACATCCTAAAGACACTAAATCAGCTGGAATTTTGCTTTTAACAAAAAAATGACACGAAATTACATACTGGCCTACACTACAAGGCAGTTGCAAGTAAGTGGACGGCGCCGAGATTTTGTTGACAAAAGTTTGTTGAATAAATCAAAATAGAGGGCAGCAAAACACAAAACAAATCAAAAACCTTAAAAAAAAGAGAATCGATGATTCGAGAATTTTTGCCTTGAACTTGTTTCGTGTAAAAAGAAGAATTTTAATTTAAAATGTCGTCCAAACAAAACGTATTCATTTTTTAAATATTTTATAGATAGTTAGGTATTACCCAAAATAGTTCAATGTTCTATTTAGTGTTAAATTAGTTGTTATATTGACTATTTAGGCTAGGCCGCAGTAAATCCGAAATAGTTAGGCTAGACACGTGTTTATTTCAGATCATATGCGTGGTTAAAACAATGTTGTCCAAGCACATAGGCTGGGTGTGGATGATTGGACCCATTTACCAATGTAAAGTTAAGAGTAAGATGTGGAGCCATTGATATCAAAACTCGTTGTTGACATGTGGGAATTGAACATATATTGTTAAGGCTATGCGTAGAGTAGACCTAATAATAATAATCTAGGCCTCTAGTAGGGCCTTTAGGTTGAAATTACCAAATTCCAAAATAATAACTTGTAGGCCTAGCCTCTGCCCTGGCTACAGTAGTGTCCATTGGCCTAGTTACAGAAAACTTAGTCCAGATGGGTAGAATTTTTCTAGTATTGATTTAGAAAAATGTAATAAATTGATCTACCTATACTAGGCCTATAGGCTAGTATTACTTTCACTTCAGTCTAGGCCTTTATATTATAAATACGGTTTTACTATAAACTAGTTTTATCCTATCAGTTACAAAAAGATGCCGAAGAAATACAGCATCTTTTGTCAATGGCAACAAGAGAACGAGTAAAGAATGTGCTAAAGTTGGAAAACCAAAAGATAGAAGCTGAAATGAATCGACTGTCAAACACAGAGGCTGGAAAAGATGATGGAACAAGTGTACCTAAAGTACCTAAACAAAAAGAGTTTCATGCAAAAAAGATTACTAATTATGGTAAGGATACAGACGCCAATTTTTACATTTTTTTCCCCGTTGCAAAAATAAAGACACGTTTATAGCTGATTGATAAAATATTTTACATTCATTTGATTATTATTTACAAAGGTTGGGATCAGTCGGAAAAGTCTGTCAAAATGTATGTGTCGCTAAAAGGAGTGCATACAGTGCCAGCAGAACAGGTTACAGTCACATACACTCAAAAGTAAGTTGAAGTAGAAGAAAAATGACCCAATCCCCGAAATCCCCTGTTTCATGGTTTTACCTATACAACCCTCAAAACATGTGATGTGCTGGCCTTTCGTTTTCTGTAATACAGTCAATAGACGATTTTCGTCCTACGGAAGCCATCTTGCAGAGATGACGTGACCAGCCAAGCATAGAAATAAAAAATAACTGAGTTTGCAGCGGATTTCAGGACATCATGTTAATTAAAAATCGTATCTCCTGAACGGAGGGTCGTATGAGAAAAATAAATTACTGTAAAATGTTCTTTAAAGATTAGCCTACATAACTGTATGATTGAAAAAATGTTTTTTTCGTAGCATGAAAATCGTCTATTCAGAAAATCATTCTGCTCATGCTCAGAAATATGTGCACATTCACAGAATGATTTGATCTGAAATGTTATATTTAATACGAAAATGTTTTTTTGTTGATCCTATTTTATTTGTTTCAACAGGTCATTTGATTTGATAGTTCACAATCTAGAGGGCAGCAATCATCAGTTGAATATAGCAAACCTTCTGCATGACATAGATGCTGAAAACTCATCATTTAAGGTAACGAGAATTTGCTACACAGGTGTAAAGGAGTTGTGTACTCATACGAGCCATTGACATTTGGAAAGTCAATGAATGCAATAGAATAGGTGCCTCCATAATAGGGGTGTCCCCTGAATAGGGGTTGGTCATAGTGTGGAAACACATATTACCCCTTGTTCATGATTTATAGAGCGCACGTATCCACAAAGTGCTCAAGGCGCTTGTGAAAACCATGAAAAATACAAACCTTGAAACTAAAAACAACAAAAAAATTTGCAAAAAGAAAAAAAAAACGGGAAAAAAGCAGACCAATCGAACCCACATCACTGCTTCCGTTTACCGGCAATTTAAGGTGTGTTTTAAAGGAAGGGTTGTATTACTAAAACATTTTCTAGGCCCTGGAAGAAAGTGACTTTCATTAAAAAGAAAGGTAAAATATATAAAGACAATTTGCTTTGTTTTTAGACACCATTATAACATTATTTCAGTAACCGATTTTTGTTTGTTTATTCTTTATTATTCAGATAAAAACAGATAATCTGATTTTATTCTTAAGAAAAGCAGAAAAAATCACATGGAAATATTTGACTGTAGCAGAACAAAAGTCAAAATTAATGAAAGAGTAAGTGCAATTACAGAACACTTAATTACAATATCATTGCAGTGTCAAAGGTCAAAGGTTGCGTACAGCGTTTGTAGACTAGTAGGGTCAACTTATTAATTTTCAAAAAATGGATGCAAACTAAATAAACTTGCAAATTCATTACAGTTGAAAACAAATTTAGTTGAGATTGCATGCATGAGTGATTTTTTCTACAGCGCCCTCTATTTTTAAATTTCAGATTTTACCCAATGCTTTTTTATTTTAGCAAGATTTTTTTATTATTGACAAAATTATATAACACAAAATCAGCTAAAGAAAAGAACACAAAATCTGTCTATCTGACCTTGATTTTCAGTATCGACGTTGTGCTTAGGAAGATAAACATTTTGTGAAAATTAGTTACACTTCAATAAACAATTTTAGTTGCATCATAATTTCATTTTACAGGTCCGCACCGCCAAAATACGATGATAAAGCCGATCCATCGGCTGGCATAATGGACATGATGAGAAAAATGTACGATGATGGCGATGACGAAATGAAACGAACAATTGCAAAAGCATGGACAGAGTCACGTGATAAAGAAAAGGATATGCTGTGATAAAGGTTATTGACAAATAGGCAATGGGTCAGTTTAGGGTTAAAGGTCAGAGGGCAATGACTTTACAATGCGATTCTCAAACTTATTCTATTATGTTACTTAAGTAAAGCATATCTCGTCATTGGACAATCCTTAGTAATCGCCATACCTACAAAGTACTAATTTGTTAAAATAATGAGTAATTTTATGAAAAAAACATTTTCTTGATTTATTCAACACATGAAAGTCACATAACAGCACTATATATCCCTCTCAAACATCCATGCAATAAATTATTTGATGCAATCATATGTATAACATTCTACCACCAGAGAAAACTGTAAAATCATGAGTTAATTTAATTAATAGTAGAGTATTTCTATTCTAAAATGTTCTGAAATGAATATTTACGCTCTAGTATTGAAAAAAATCATTTAGTTCTAAAACGAAAATGATAAATAAATCGCACTTGAAAATTAAGTAAAAATGAATTTTTTGTGAAAATTGTGCACAAATAGTAAATAAAACATTGTTACTGTAGTATATTAGTAAGCTTTTTATTTCAATTGATTTCATCTAATTTAATTCATATACTATTAATATAAAAGGTGCAGTTTTGAAATATCTCAACAACAATTATATAAATTTCTTACAAGTGATATATAATAACTAACATTGATTGCCCATTCAAAATTATAATTATCATAATTCATCCCATATATAAATATTCATTTGGTTTGTGCAAGTATAACATTGTAAATACTATAACTAACATTCATTGAGGATAGTTTATTTTGCCATTTACACATTCATATGATAAACATGAAATCCAACATGACTGCTAAAAGAATTTCTTCCAGTAGTTCTGGATGTATTCAAAAACATCCAGATATAGTATCAATTCACCAGGTTCCTACAAGGCCCCTTTCGATAATGCTTTCATTAGGTCCCCTGATATTTCATTTTTTAGAGTTTAAATTATTAGAATTAACATATAACAAAAACTGAATTTGCAATGAAGGTTTTAAAATTATATCCTGTTAATAAAAAAACAGCATTGCTGATTTGCATGATTTGTACTTTATACTCATTTGCATAATTCTTGCATCATTTTCAATGTAGAATCAAAACAGTTGGTTTTCATCTTCCAGTCATCTGGTATACATTCAATTCCATTCTGTACAAATATAAAGAAAACATGTGAATTTGAATCTAGTTTTGAACCACATAATGGACCAGGATTATCAATACAGTCAACTCTCCCAATACCAGACACCCTTTGGGCTGGCCGACAAGATTTTATTATGAATTTTCTATGTGAAGCAAAATATGACTTCCCTATTCATTTATGTATACAGTAAACATTAAAAACAGTTAAGGCCAATTTAACGGTAAGTGAAAACCGTGTAGGTTATCCCAAGTCGGATCTGTATCCATTTTAAGCGGAAACCGCCCGTCCGTTCCACATTGTGTGTAAATGGTCATAAGGAGTAGATTCTATATTTGTACATTTTTACGACTCGTCTGTGTAAATTGGCCTTTACAGGGGCGAATACAGGTTGCTAACATACAATATTAATCGTCTGTCAAAAAAATAGATATCAAAAAGTAGTTTATAATGTCGTTTTAGCCGTGAAAAAATGCTACCCCCATGGGTCAACTCCTGACTACATCATTGTAAAAAGTCACCCTTGCTGCTAAGCAAGCCCCAACATATGAACAGCTACCCCATGGGTCAACTCCTGACTACATCCTTGTAACACTCACCCTTGCTGCTAAGCAAGCCCCATGGGTCCACCCCTGACTACATCCTTGTAAAACTCACCCTTGCTGCTAAGCAAGCCCCAACATATGAACATCTACTAGTACAGCCTGCTGCCCTCATTGTTGTCTGTATCGCGTCACAATAATCAGTCGTATTAATCAGGCAATGAAGGGTTGACTGGAATGCTTCTGGGACATCTTCAATTAGAAAATTAGAAACAAATATTATATTTTGAATTATAAACCAGTATGATTAATTTAGCAAGAAAAAGAGAAATTTGATTTGATTACTGACAAATAAATACATTTATAAAAGAATAAATACATTTATAAAAGAATAAATACATTTACGTTTATATGTAAAATTTGTTGTTGATGAAACAGTACGGAAATACTAAATCAATGTTGATTGGTTGATTTGATTTATTTCAATACCATACATAAAGAAAACAAACAGAAAAACAAAACAGAATCATTAGTATCAGGAAGAGCCCTCTGATTTACATCCCAAGTGGTTTCCATACAAGATTCTATCTTATGAATTAATTTATTACGCTAAACTAAAGTTAACCATGTTTTAACTTTGAAAGAGCAAGAATTAACTTGATGAAGAAGATAACTACTTCTTGCAGGTTCACATAGAGGTCATGTCATGTCATAGAGGTCATGTTTGTGAAGATCATGTTCAATTTTGAATGTAGGAATCTACTCAAAATAATAGTAATACTCACAGCATTGGTTTTTGAAGACTTCTGTCGCTGCTTTTCTATGAGGAATGTCTTTTGCATTTATCACTGCCTGGAACTCATCAGCTATTGTAGCATCTAATGGTGTTGGGTTCTTTCTCTCAGGATTCTTGAGTTCTTTTATGACAACGTCCAAAGCATTATCTGCTTTCTCTCCATACAAGATGTACTGCTCAAGAATTCTGAATGAAGTTATGTTAAACTTTATTATTCTTTGCAATAAAAATTGTTGTGTAACTTTGCAATCATTTTTTGGAGGTAAAATAGTTGTTTGGGTGAAACTTTTACTTTGCAATGACCGAATGACATGGGAACAAGTTACGTCAATCAATCGATGTGTCATCGGTCGCCTGAACCCAGAAACTACCTAAACTATTTTGATGTGATTGAGGAGGCACATCCCAACTTCCCCTGCATGCGCACACTATTGACATGACCTACTGTAGCTTATTCAACTTGAAAAGAATGACGATGTGTGGGGATGCTTCAATGACTCTACCATTTATGGAGAGGTGTGCTCAATGAATACTTTACCTTTTGGAGTTTATTTCTCATTCTTATATACAAAGACTATTGTTGGTTTATCCAGGTAATCAATACATAGTAGAGTATTTACAGCCAAATTGATAAACAATGTCAGTTTCCTGACAGCAATGAAGTGGAACACGAAATAAGCTGTTTGTGGTAAATAAAAGGACATTTTGAAAGAGATATTTAAAAGCCAACTGTAAAGCTAACATTGTTATTTCAAGGTCATTATTACCTAGCAGCAGCTAATCCGTATGACACAGCTTTTTGCGACGTCAACACGACCCGGATCGAAGCTTCAACCATTTCTAGCATATTTTCCTTCCCAGCATACACTGCAACAATTGGTACCACTGGAACCACAGCGTGCATGTCCTTCATTTTATCTAAATCTGAAATTGTTATTAAAATTATAAATGATTTAAAACTCAAAAAGTACATGTACTGTAGCTAAATTAGCACGAGTCAGTTTTATTTTTATATATGCACCCAACAGCAGCAAAACCTGCAATTACATATTATGAAGATATAATAATATAAGCTAACTTTGTAACAACATCTAGAACTAGAAAGCCACTCCGAGAGTGCATACCTCCGCCTACTGTAAAATTCTCCTACATAAGATTTCTCCGGTAAAAAATATATATATATATATTTGTGTGTGTCTTAATGCTGTTTGTGATTTAGGCTAATTTCACTACAAGCATGTGTATGCGAGTTTGGTGTAATGGTTATGTAAGAAGCCTTTCAATTAACAATAGTTTCAGTTGACTAACAATAGAACAGCAACGCGAAAATCAAACGAGTGAATTTGAAAAGAAAATAGGTTTTTTAAACTACTGGCATAAAAAAACGTGCACATTAAATCAAATTATGTTTTAAAATTACAAATCACAAACTAGTTCTCGAGAAAATGCAATTTCAGTATACTTGTTTACTTTAAGACTGCTCGCCGGCTGTTGAAAAATTCTGTCCTATCTTTTAACACTAGCAGGTCTGAAAAGTATACTAAAAAGAGGTCCAGAATTGGGACAATGGTCCCAAAATTTAATAGAATGGTCCTTGACCACATATCTATCTGTATATTCATTTTGGTAAAGATCTTGTAATTACTTTTTGAGTAATCCTGCTAACAAACAAACAAACAAACACACGCTACCGATTACATATACCTCCTTGGCGGAGGTAAACTATCAAAGGATCAACTTTCAGTAGAGACTTTTTTCAATACAGAAATTTAAATTTAATTTTTAGTATATACTAGTTATAAAACAATTTTTATGAAGAACAAAACAATTTTTGAGAGAAAAGAGGCTATGACATAACCTACTATTTTCTTGACCGTCACCAAGGTGATTCTGCAAGAAATATTTAACGCAGGCGGAACGCCAGGGTCCTTCAATTGGAAGTTTCTTCTTTACATCTTTATCGACTACGATAGCATTTAGAGGTTGTTTTTCATAGTCACTATCAGGACCAAACATGTTTACAAGTTCCTTAGCGTATTCTTCTGCACTAAAACCTGTTAAATGAATAAATATATAAATACAAAAATATATCTCGTAATTATTAGTGAAACAAATGATGAATTAATAAATGTATTTGTTAAAAATATTTATCTTTTTACTAATATTAAGAAAAAACTCCGTCTGGAACCCAGCCTACTTTCCAACACTCATATTGCGAACTTAAATCATTAAATCTAGCAGATGTAAAATAATTATGTAACCACATGCGTATTACGAAACTTGAATCATTAACTGTAGTTTACAGTGAGAGTTTCACCTTTTGCTGTATAGACAGATTTCAGCAAACTCATGATGTGGTCTCCATACACAGTATTCCGTCCAGTTGGAAGGGTGTAAAATGGATTCCTGGAGGGATTCCAGAATTCCATTGGTTTATCTCCAACTATTTCATCCAGCTTTTTTAGATCATAGTTCCAATGCAATGGCTGTGCTATAAGAAGAATATGGTGGTATACTAGATGTTATTCATTCATATTTAATATACTTATTTGTCTTATATCCTTTTTTTTATTGTAAAAATCAAACAAATACATTTCTTACTCAGTATGATTTGGAATTTATATAAAGAATACATTTAAATAAAACATGTCTAATTTGCTTATATGCAAATTTGAATCTACACCCTTTATACATATAAGAAAAACAAGCTTTACTAGGACTGAAAATAGTGTCAAGGTCTTCTGATCAATTAAAAAAAGTCTAGTCATGGACCATGGTATAGAATAATTAATCTAAATAGTTGTGGTGTATTTTAAGAGCAAGTTACCTGCAGCATCGGCTATGAAACATCCAATAACTGAAGCAATTCGTCTGTTGTTTACAGTCGTATCCGATGAACTGATTTTCTCCATTGCGTTAACGTATAATTAAAGGGAAATCCTCAAGTTGTTCTGTGATGATGACCAGTGTGAATACAGCCTATAAAGTGTACCTGGAAATACCACCTCCAGTAGTGTGTGCTGTGTGTGAAAGAAAGTTAAATTACCCCCTCTATATTGTCGGTGACTTTTTTTAATAAAAAATGAATTACCCCCTCAATATTTAATCGGCGAATTTTGTTTGTGTGCGCAGGATTTCAAGTAGAAAAGGGAGCCAGTAAACTAAATAATTTGTTGTTTTAATTGTAAATTCGAATGCTTTCTTGCGTTAAATACAATGGAAAGTAACAGCGATATGTATGATATTTCAGGTAACCTTACGGATGATTTACATTTAAATGTTTGCTTTTATATTGAGGAAAATAGTTACTATAGCTAGGCTAGGGCCAAGGCTGATCTTCCAAAAATTAGGCAAGACGAATTACTCCACCGGAACAAAGTCGTTTCGTGTGCGTGGCCTTATTATGATATTTTAAGCCTAAGGTTTATGACAGGTAGTCATGTGTAATGGGTGACTGGTTTAAACATTAATTTATATTAAAATAGTATATGATAATATTGTATATGGTTAGTTAAAAAAAATCTAGGCCTATATAACATTACATTTAAATGTGTTGAATTGAGCTGATTATTTTGTAAGTTTTATTGTATTCAAAATTTGCAGGAATAATAAGTGAACCTGCTTCGGTTGTTGAACAGGCAACTACTATGTTAACTTGTGCGCCATCATCAACACCCGGATTACGCAGAGGTGGAAGAGTTCGCAAGCAGAGAGCAGTGTCACCAGACATCCAACAAGAAATAGTGAAAGCTAAGAAGAGGGGACCAAAGTCATCTGGAGCCGAAAAATCTGGTAGGCTTTGAGTTTATTCTGGTAGGCTTTGAGTTTATATTATGGACCTGGACCTGGTTGGTGCACTGAAAGGTTGTAGGTTTGATTTGAACTGAGGGCTATATTAACATAACTATAAACTATATTCATGCACAATAATTAATTGAAAATTTCTTTTTCAGCAAAACCATTTTGTTGCGATAATTGTAAGTCTCCTTATATTGTCAATCCAAAACGAAGCATCTCAAAGAAAGATCCAAAGAGGGCGCCGGCCCCTCGCTACAAAGTTGACCCAGAAACAGGCAAAAAACTGATACTATGCAATGCATGTGGTAAGTATATTAGAACACTGTAAATGTGAATACATGCAGTTTATTGTGAGTAGCAAAATAAATGAGTGTATTACTGTAATATTATTTTGTTTTTAGGTTTGCTTTTTAACCGACAACAGAAGTCGGTGCGAATTAAACCTCCAGTCGCCACAGAAGCTGATCGCAAAAAATTTGCAGAGGATTGCGAGAAGTTTGCGCAGTCGATGGCAACAAGATTGAATGATCCCGAAGGTAGGAACAGCACTTTTGAAAATTAATATTTTTATTAATTTGTAGAAACGTGTAAATAACAAAATATTATAGTGTGAAGTACCATTTGTAAAATAACAAGCCTCATTATTTATTTCTTGTACACATCTTATTTTATACTAAACATTTATTTCAAAACATTGTATTATCTTAAAATTCAATTTGTCTATTTTATTTTTCATATTTAGCTGCAAGGTTCACCTGTAATATATTCAAATCAAGACCATGTGGTTGTCTTCAAAAGTATATTTATGGTGATGGTAAGATTACATTAGTTTCTAACCTGTACTAAATTGTATTGCTCGGAATATGCTACTGTACTCTTAGGGTGAGAAAAACAATTATTTATTAGCTTCAGTGTTACACACAAGGCATAATTTTAAATGATAAAAATCAACAGGAGATTAGCCGTTTGACTCACTAGTATTTTATTATATTTCAACAAATGAAATCTATGCTCTGAAACAGCTCTTAATTGGCTCACACATATACATGTATATAAAGCAAGCCATCCCCTTGCTCAGTAATTACGAACCATATTATTCCATCTCTTCCACCCACCCCAAAAAAATCATTCATGCATGTCCGAAAAACAAGTTATTATAGTTAATTTAATTCATCATTATCATGGAATTAAATTTTGACATTTCCCCAAGCTACTGTATATATTCCCTATGTTTGTTACAGTACAGTAAAGAATTTGTGTTTTTGTATATAGAACATTGAATATCATTGTTTTTATATAGTTTTGCTTTTGATTTTAACAATTTAAACACGGTTGTTTATTTGCTATGTTTCTTGTAGATGGTACTGAAGGATGGGAAGCACGCGCCAACACTTTACTTGATTTATTTAAAAAAGCTAAAGTTTTAAGGCTAAAGAAATGCTATGATGAAGAGTCTGTTGATTGTAAAGGAAGAAAGTAAGATATTTGGACCTTTTTATATATTTATATTTTTGATTTCCAGGTAAATAAACACTAAATAATAAATAAACACTAAATAATATATTAGTAAAGCTATGTTTGTGTTTCACCATGTAATTCCAAAATTTGAAAGAATCTCAACATTTCAGAGAGAATTCTAATCTAACTTCACTAATATGATTATTCTTCCATATGCAATTTTTTTCACTTACAAAAATATTAATAATATTTAATAATTTTTTTGTGAGTAGAAAAATAGGTCTTGGTAATGGACACAAGAAATCCAAAGAATATGAAGAATTTGTTCTGAAGAAGAGACAGTATTTACGAGAGTTGAAAATATGTGAAGTAGCCGTTAAGAAAGTGCTGCTATATTCAAACAACTTTTTACATCGTGGTCTCAAGACTGAAGCCCGACCTTGGAGGGTGCAACGTGTACGTGGAAAGTCGGCGCGTGGTCTACTAAAGACGATTGAAGAGTTGCAGAATGAAAAATGCTGCGATGATCAATGTATACTTGTAAGTATGATAAACATGTGATGAAATAAATTCAACGTGCAAACTAACTAACGCATTGCAACATACATTTTTAGATGTATTTGTTGTTCAAGCAAAATCAAAATATACAGACCTTTATCTAAAGAAATAAGAAGAGAGCACTGAATAGCTCCCCCCCTTAAATTTTCAAGGAACTTGATTTTGTAACATTTTTTTGCCGGTGCCTCTTTCATTGTTGAAAAATTCTTATTATATTCGACATTGTGGGAAATTTCTATTCATGCAGTTAATTTAACATATAATTTTAACGAAAAACACAGTTTTTGTTGTTGTCTGGAAGAATTAAGGAGAGCTATTTTATATTTTTTTTAGGAGCGTGGAGGAGCGCCAGCACGATCGCGCTCCTTTTAAATGAAGGTGTGAATATAGTATAGTACTATTAAACTTTTTTTGTGTGTTTCCAAAAAAAAAATTGATATTTTATATATATTTTTCAGCTTGCCAAGACTTATGGAGTTCTGGTGAAAAATTGGAGAGAAAGAGCAACCTCAAGTCAGACTGAAGCCAGGAAAGTATTGGCTGAAATGCTCATTCCATCAGGTAATAAGTAATTACCTTATATAGATCTTTGTCAACTTTGTTGACCCACACAAACTGCCAACAGAGATCCTAATGTATTTGCTGTTTCCAAGAGTTGATTGCTTCTCCATCTCTATTACAATCAATCCAATAGGATTCCATGGGATACCTGTATTAAGAACATTTTCCCATGAAACGAAAAGCTGCAATATGTATATGTTTTAACAAACCCTATTTAGAGGGACATCCTTATTGAGGGTTCCAAAAGTTTCCCTAATACAAGTTCTACTGTAATTGTAATTGTTCAATGCCATGATTTGTTTTCAGGTGGAAGAACTAACTGCTTCAACTTCATCGCTATGGTTACTGGAAGCAGTGCGAGGACAATTGGTAGAGTCAAACAACAAATGCAAGTAACGGGAGGTAATCGTGAACCCCCACCACATGGATTGAAGAAATACTGGGAGAAGAACCCATACCATAAGCAACCAAAGCTATCAACAAGAACTTCCTCAGAGCCTAGTACTACTGCTGTTACTAGTAGTAATAATACTGGTGGTAGTAGCAGTAAGGCCACTCCTACAGATGGTGGGCTGAACACAACTGAAACACTACCCAACACCAAAGAGATGTCACCGGTAAATTTCATTTTTAAATATTTGGTAACATTCTACTACTAATAGGATAAAAAATAACCTTTTAACACTTACACAAACATATTTTAGTACCATAATAAAATAAATTTACCCCCTTCCCAGTATTTCAATTGACCAAAATATATTAAAGTCATATACTCTCAAATAACCACAGTATAAAACATCTTTATTAAGAATTGTAGTAAAGTCAAAAGCTCCCAATTTTCAGAAAGTCTTTAGAGAGGACATGACACCACATATTTTAACAAAATTAAATAATAATAAATTTAATAATGTGTGCAGTTTATGTGAAGCCTTTATTAACATAGATAATATAATTTTTAATGTATAGGAAGAGTTGAAGCAACATCAATCAAATCTGGAGAAGATGCAGTCGCATTTAGAAGAGAAACGACAGAGAATAGAACAGCAACAGCGTTTGGTGGAAGAGCAGCTAAAAAAGCATAAACTAGCTGAACAACAGCGAAAGAAACAGCAAGAGCAATTGATAGAACAGCAGCTACAACAGCAGAAACTTGCAGAGCAGAGGCAGAAAGAACAACAAAGACTAGCCCAGTTGGCTCAAGCTAACCACACTGATTCTCAAACATTTGAATGCAGCAAAATTGCTCAGCTTTTCTCGGAAATGCAGGGGCAATTTTTCGGGCAGCAGTTGCAGCAGCAACTACTCACCAATCAAGCGACAGGGCAGGCAGCGGCTCAGGCTATACAAAATGCAGCTGTTCTCAATGCAACACATCCTCCACCAAGTTACAATGTAGCTGTTGCTTTGAATTCAACAAATGCAGCTGCACAACAAAGCAGTTCAACCAGTTCAAACCAGTCTCAACCGGCGCTGGTATTTCAAGCATCACATGTGTCTGTGCTGCAAAATTTGCTACTTGGAAATACACCTGTACATTCACAGCAGCTGCTAGGCATGCATAACCAACAACCACAATTGCAGCATACAACACTATCACCAGCCAACCAACAGATATTAGTGTCTCTAGCACAAAACTTTAGCAGCTTAAATTCGGAATTAAATGCTGACTCCAGCTTATCTGATCAAAGTTCGTCAGATACATCACAAGACCAGTTAAACCTATCAGATGTGATGACGCAAGAAGGTAATGTTGAGCATCTGAGCAGACTTCCTGTCAATCAGTCCAAAGGTCACAGAGTTCATCAACTTGTAGGAGAATCGTCCAATCACGAGATAGCAATATTAGTACCAAACACAAACAATAATGGTTCACACTCAAGCACAGATCATAGTGGTACAGTTGAATCTCTACTGTCGTCAGATGCATTGCAGATATTTAGTGAAAACAGTGAGAACATTATATTACAGTCTATACCAGTATCCATCACCATGCCAACAATACCTTCATCTTCATGACATCATCAGTAGTCAAGTGACATCATGATCAGTTATCAAGTGATCGTTTTCTATTATGTAAAACTATATTTAATGTAAAAGTTTAATTTATTATAAAGTTCGTTGATAGTAAGATGGTGAGTATAGCTTTAATGAGTTGTAAGCAACATTCCATACTTTATGAGAATCCAAATATGAATGATCCATCCAGGAGCAGATCCAGCATTGTGTATAAAAGGGAGCGCATTGTGTCATGCGTCGCCCTCTAAATCCAGCCTGTCATCATTAAAATGCTTTAGCATTATTGTTGTAGCACATGCCAGTATTAGATACTTTAAAACATATTTGTCTGATACTGGACAAATAATACCACATTTGTCTGATGCTGGACAAATAATGTGTTATTGGTTGCTGGTGCATATTTACATTACAGTTTCCAAATATGTCTTCAGTTTGATTAACAATGAACATAATCCTGCATGCATTCAATTTAAAGATTTATGAAAGGAAACTTGTTTAATGTCTAAGTATGTGCCTTATATTTAAAGTTATACTGTATTCAAAAGACTCAATATTATAATTTCTGAAAAATGCATTTTATTATCGCGCCAAACCCCATCAAAACATCTTGCTCACATTATTAACTTTGTATATAACCTAAATTATAGTTTATAATGTATTTTTTATTTTGTTGTTACTATTTCAACACATAATATACCATTTTATACATAAAAAAGTAAAATTATGTTTGGAAATTAATCGTTTTTGCTTGGGTGTGTCTGTCAATTATTCTTGTGTAGTTTTAATTCCGCCAAAAACTTCAGATGGGACAGATTGTTTCTCAATATTGACCTCGTCTACATCAGCTTCGCTCTCGTCATCATCGTCACTATCAATGGCAATCTCTTCAGGATTGGCAGTCCTGACTGCCTCCTCCAGCTCTTCGTTGGTGGCCTTGTTGTCACTCCTAAAGAACAAAAAATGATAGGAATATAGTTACCTCTTCAGTTACAATAATTTCAAGATATGAATTGGTAATATTGAAGAATTTGTTTCCAATTTATTAAAATTCCAGAATACTTTCTAACTTTCTGGTTGGAACAAACAATGGTAATATTTAAATGTAAATTAGCTGCTTTGAATAACAGGTGTAACAGATAATAAAACAGAAACTGCGAAGGTTACAGTTAAGCAGCTGTCATATAAAAGTGAGGACATGCAGGAGAGGTGTACAAACCAACCAAAGTAAGTATATTAGTTGCTACTTGTTAAATTTGTGTAGATGTGCATAGCTTGTATGTAGTTGGGCAACACTACACATGTCTATATTCAAACTGGATTTGTGCAGTTAATATCAGGAACTTGTACATATTGTCTAATTGTAATATAAGCCTTCAGTTACAAAAGCTTTATTGACCCATTCATAATCTTATTTGATATTTATCATATCCCTGCCTTATAAGAAAGTATTCAAACATTTAGAAAGTGAATATAAAGGGAATTATACCTGACAAATAGGATATCCTTTTTGGTCTTTGGTTTATCAGCCTCTGCTTCAGCAGCCAATGCTTGTGCTCTTTGCTCCAAGATCTTCATATCATCCATACCACCTGAGCCTAGGTCAGACACTAAAACATAACAACAGTAGTCTTAGTTAAACAGGAAAGCTAAGTGGCTGATCCTTCAGTTTCTGCAAACTTTGTTTTCATTTTATTTTGGTTGTACAAAGAACTTTTTATCCTCGATATAGACCATTTTTTCCCATCCATAATCGTATACTTAAACTTACAGTACTAATGCCAGCCTGGCTGTATACAATTTTCCTATACATACTGTAATATTTTTTAATTATGTAACTTCTTTGACAGTCCAAATTACCATATATGACCCAAATATAATCCCATACCTACGTGTATTCCCATGCTCAAATATAAATTGTTAATGCAATTTGTGTACTTTATAAACCCATGTTGTAACTTTTGCCAAATGTTATATATACCTAGGCCCTCTGAGACTATAATATATACAGTAATAATTTTCAAGTTAATTATTCATTAAACAGTGTAGACTTAAGGTTTCCTATATGATATAAGTTGATGCACAAAGGGTTTCTAGCAAGATGCAGGCAGTGTTTACCTGTGCCTGGTGTGAGTTGACTAGATGCAGACAGCATCTGCGCTGACATGAAGTTGACCTGCGTGTTGTATGTGGCTTGTACACTACGCTTGATACGCAACATCTCCCTCACAGTGTCCTCGTTACCGTGCTTGATTTCAAATTCTTTCCAAGTTTGCCAAAATGATGCGGTAGTCTGAAGAATAATGTAGTTTATCAGTCTATATTTGTAAGCAAAATGAGGTAGACCAGGGCATACGTACTGACAGCTTAGCTTCCAAATAGAAAGAAATAAAAAAAAAAACAACAGGATTGTATAGAAGAATACAAGTTCAGGTTCACCCTGGACTAAGTATAGATATTTTTAGAACAGTGGATGACTCCTTGAACTGGATATTATTAATTAATATAAATAATATTGTGTTTTATTAAACACCTTAATTGATAGAAAGTTATTTGAGATATAGAGTGTCTTTAAATGCACAGAATGAAATGACAGCAATTGAAAGGATAGGAAATAGCATTATATGGATCATGCCACAATTATACTCACCCTTGGATCACACATCTGAGAGCAATGTGCATAGACTGCTCGTGCTCTATCAATCTCGCCTAGTTTGCGTTCCAAATCTGCATAGCGTATGCACATCTCTCTGGCTTGCTCATCCCCTAGTACTTCTATGGCCGTCTCGTACGTAGTTCTTGTATGCGTTACACCATAGATCTCGGCTGCTCTTTTGATGTAAATGTTGAACATCTAAAATCAAGAAAGTATATTAAAATCATCAAAAAGCTCACAAAATTCCCAAAAGTACAAATTTTCACAAATTCTGGTACATACAACCACTTATTGTTACATAGCTAGTGTGTGTAGGCCTCTTTTCCAAAAGCTCTGTTTACACTATCAAACTTAATGCGAAAACAAATGATGATGTCATATCACTACCATTTGTGCATATTATTACCATATTTGTGCATATCATTACCATATTTGTGCATATCACTACCATATTTGTGCATATCACTATCATATTTGGGCATATCACTACCATATTTGGGCATATCACTACCATATTTGGGCATATCACTACCATATTTGGGCATATCACTACCATATTTGGGCATATCACTACCATATTTGGGCATATCACTACCATATTTGGGCAACCTTTTTTGTCAAAATAGTTTGACAGTGCAAACAAAGCTCTTTAGTACGTCCCAGTTTGGAAGGTCTAGCTAAGTTAAAGTAGTTTCTACATTAAAGGTTTAAGTTCATGCTTACCTCATACTGTTCTGTTGGTAACACTGCCTTGGTGGCTCTCTCATATACTGCCATAGCATGCCTAGCCAACCCATAATTTTCCTCTAATTTTGCATACAGTAAGTACAATGCTACAGCAAGAAACAAATGGGTAAGGTGGATGGAATAACATTACTTAATAATTTATTATAAACATATTGGATAACCCCTCAGGTATAGGTATATTTTATATATTTTTAAGTGATAAAAACGACAAGGCATCATGTATGGTTCACTGCCTTGTAACAAATTAATTAAACAAATAACATATTAATTAAACAAACATGTGATTACATTTGGCATATTTTGCTGGACATTCTTCTAGGCACTGTTCAAATAAATCCCTTGCTCTTTCCAATTTTTTTCCTTCCTAAAATAAAAGTAAAAATCCACATCAAATAGTATTGAATATTTAAAAATGAAATAATTATATTGTTTTCATTCATTTTTGTAGATTTTTAATATCTATATTTTCTCATTATTATTTATTTCAACAATATTTATTTTTTTGTTTTAATTCATTCATTAATAGGAAATTCATAATGGTGTAAATTTTGATTTTATCTTTAGATATATTTTTACTGTCAATATATATTTATTTTTTTAAGGGTCCATATTAGCTTAAAGATATGTGCTCTGCATAACACAAATCTTAAAATATGCATCCTCCATGTACATTATGTATAATGTGTTGTATGCGGAAAATAAAGAACAACTGAATTAAAGCATGTTGTTTAACATTTCATAAAATAGTTTAATATTTTGATCTATGTTTGTTCAGAACATGTTTCTGGGTAGTATTATGTTCTTACTCTAGTCACTTACATATCTCTGTATAAACTTTGTTAAGTAAGTATTCCATATGTCATAAACGTTAGGCCACTTGAAGAGAGCAATACCCTTCTCATATCCTTTGAAAGCCTCCTCAAAGTAGTTATTCTCCTCCAGGAACATGCCGTAATTTATGATGATCTGTGGGGTTGCTATCCTAAGGTCAATGATGCGATCGTAAACTGACTTGGTGGACTGTACAATAACAAAAAACATTGTCAATGTTTAAAAAAAAGTTGCAATAGTATTTTGAAATTGCAGGATTAAGAAATTGTAGTTTGATAAATATCATAAGCGTAATTTTTAAAGATATTTTCGAGACTGACTCTTTAAAACTATTGTTTGAATATTTCTGCAAGATCATTCATTTCCTGTGGTCAGATTCAAAATATGGAATAATATACCCAATGACATTAAACACTAAGAAAAATAAATAAAATCAATACAATTTTTTTTTTCAAGAAATTGAAAAGCTCTGTAATTACTTTCTGGCTTTTTGGTTTAACTTTTTGCTTATTTTATTTTGTATCTCTCAATGAGATCCAACCACTGATACACACAGCATTGTCATTTTTTCAGTGCTTATTTTATTTGTATACAAACTGAGAGTATTTTCAATATGAAGAATGTGTCACAAAAATTGGCTTTTATATAGGAGTAGTAATCAAAATCATGTACCTAATTTATTTTTTATTTAATTTTACCTTAAATGTTCCGAAGGATTCCTCCAAATCAGCATACATAGACCAGACTTTTAAACTTTTGTATAGACGATTCTGCACTGGTTCACTCTAACAAATAAAAATTAGTTATTTTTTTAGTTTTAACGTCGATTAAATTTGTTATTCTATTTTCTAACGTATGACGAAGAGGACGTTAAAGAGTCACTATCCAATCAAATTTAAACTATACTATAAAAGTCTAAGTGGTCTAATGGTTAGGACATCTGCTTATCAAGTAGAAGGTCCCGGGTTTAAATCTCGGTTCGGAATGCTATTTCTCATTTTCAGTTTATAAATTAACTATTTTCAAGAATATCCCTACACAGTTTAGAGTTTATGTCTGTGAAATATATATTTTAACATTATTAAATACCTTATCATAATAGGCTGCTTTTCTGCCTGGCAGGGCTGTTGCTCTCTGCATTAATTTCAAAGCCTCCTTGTAATTCCTATTATATAACAAAGTCAATTAATCAGCATTCTTTCCAGGATCTATTAGAGCCTTAAACATAATGTAGACACTTTTTTGTAATGTTTTTGTTTTTGAGTTGGTGTTGTGTCTGTTGGATATTGTGCTCCGCCAACAGAATTTCTATGTTTTTTCTTAAAACAAATGATAATAAATGATACTTGACTTGACTTGATTTATCAAGTTTATTTATTTACTATTTCATGAATTTTAGCATGTCATATAGTGTCATGTTGCCAGTCTTTAAACTCTGCTAATAAGTGATATGGGCAAATGTTATAGTTTTAAGGATTTTTGAAAAGTGTACAGCAACACAACTTACTCATGTCTTATTTCCATCTCTGCTCTTTCACACCAGATGGCTGCCAGGTCATCGACCTTTACATACTCAACCTTGGTTCCCTTCTCAAAAATAACCCGGGCCTGATTGATAAAAAAGAAGAAAAGTAAATTGAATGTCCAGTCTTCGGGTTTTAATATTCTAGTTAAAATATAAATAGTGCATGGATAAGGGCTAAAATAACTAGAATTTTGATTTTTTCCTGAAGGAAAAATGGATTTGAACTATGACCTTGAGTTAAAAAGTAATATTCACAATGCTTTGTAGAATTCTTTGTCAGGGATTTAAATTGTTGATTCTATCATTTATATCATGATAATTTTCTAGCCTTGAAAAACTTATATATTTATATTTATGTTTTTAATAATTGAAAATCATTTTTTTAAATACTATATTAAGGCAATACATTACATTGGATTTGTAAACTAATAATCAAAATGTCTTTTTCTAGGAACTAAAACTAAATATGTGAAATTCGTATCAAAAACAAATAATAAATTCTAAGAATAGGTCAATACACTTTTACAGTACCTCAGCAAGTTGATTGTGACTTTCATAGAACTTTGCAAATTCAATCCAGAGTGTGTGTAGCTTACCAGTGGCTAGGTTGGGCTGAACAGTCTGTACTGCCTCAGTGAATGTATTAATAACCTAGGTTTGAAAGGATAACATTTTATTTGTATTTTATGTCTTTAGGTATTATTTTGGTATCATCCAGTACAACAGAAAGTCAAGAAGATAATTTTATCTTGTATTTTTTTAGATGTTTTTATATGAATGGTTTTATGCTATATTTGTTTTTATTGTGTTTTCTTGTTATTATGACGAGCAATGAATTTCCTTTTTGAGGATCAATAAAAGTTATCTTATCTTATCTTATTTAAATAATCTTAGGTACCATCATCTATAGTAAACAATGGCCATTGCAAGTGTTTTACAGAAAAAAACAGCTCAATTTAAAGTGCAATCTCAATAGCATTTGTGTTAAACTATTATTTCAAAGCCTTTCGTGCATAAACTTATTGAAAATCATACCTTATGGTATGATTGGTAGATTGTACATTAATACAACAAACTGAATTAAAATGCAAACACTCACTTCTCTTGGCTTGCCTTCATACAATTTAACTCGCTTATGCCATTCATGAACATTATGCGGATTTTGTCGCAACAATACACTATTCAACAGTAGAGGGCGCCTTTCCATTAGGTACTCGTATCGCTCTAGCCTTAAGTCCAGGTCAATATCATCTAGATTGAAAAATTTAAAAAGTTTCAAAGATAAAATACATAGCAATACAATAATCATATTTAACCATAAGTTTATCAAATGTTATATTCATAATGACAATAATAATAATAATACTATTTACCTTCTTCTGTTGGTCCCAAATCAGAAGTAGTCTCCATCCTGGCACTAATCATGCCTTCTTCAAATTGTGCATAAGCATCAAACACCTGCATGGAGACCAACAACACACAGTTAAATGTTGAAGCAAAAATAATAATGCAAATAGCAGTAACAATAATTAAGAAGTTGAAAATACCTGTGTAAAATCACGAACAGTTGTGACGGTCAGAATAGCTTCTTCATAAATATCGCGTGCCTACAAATAAAAGTAATAGTAACAAATAATTTAAAATGATAGAACACAAAATAATACAATTGAGGACTGGTACCTTTCCAGCATACCATGTTGAGAGTGGTCTATTGGTTGGCAAAGATTTCAAGAGGAAGAGTTCAAGTTAAAATTTTAATTTAATTATTTTATATTTAAAACTGGATGAGGAAACCTGTGTACTAGAGTGAAAGGTTGAACCAACTCTGGCCAAAAATATCTTAAATTCTAGACAGCCTATTTTGAGAACTAATATGCAATTATTTTTCAGCTCAAGTACTTTAGCCAAATCAATTTTGAATTACCTTTTCGAAGTGTCCACTTCTAATGTAATAATCGGCAAGCGAACACCAGAGTTGACCTCGTTCATCGGTGAATCGTTTGATTCCCTGGCGAATGATTGGGTCAACCTTCAAAGATTTGACCTTTGTAGGATTCTTACATATTAGATCACATAGATCATGCCATAGCTGAAAGTATAAATGTTCAGAAATGTAATATTGATACAAAATAAAAAAAATAGTTTTAGAAGAAACATTAAACTTGAATGTTGCATATTATGAGCTGTCATCAATTACATATTTTTGCACGCCGGACTTTAAATTAATGGTGCTTATACCCTAGTGCCTACATCTGCACACACATTTTATTCAAAAATAAAGGGTAGGCTTAAATCTAAGGGTGTTCAATAGGGTGTCTGTACCTGATGATTGGACTTTCCTTTCTTGGATATAAACTTCTCGTCATTAACTACTCCAGCCAATCTAACTGCAGCTTCATCCAGTCGATCTATTGATATCAAATAACCAATGTACTGTTCTGCATCTTCTGGAGACAGCTATAAAAGACACGATGAGAAGACACGATATTAAGTCAGTTTCTTTAAAGGTGAAAAACTGAAGTCATACTGCTCATAGTGTTAGAACAAGCTTTATATTCTAAAGCTCTGTTTACACTATTAAACTAGTTACATGACAAATGTGATGTGCCCAAATATGGTAGTGATATGACATCATCATGTTTGATAGTGTAGACAGAACTTTATTGTAAATACTAGTTTGCTACAATACCTGCAGGAAGCGTCTGTACACTCTCACAGCCGTCTCATACAAAGGATGCGCAACAATGAACTTTATGTACAACGGCCAGATTCGTTTATGCTGTGTGATGGGCAGCGCCCTCAATGCTCTGTCAAATGTTCGTCTGGTTCGGATGACCTTGCATTGATCCATCAAGAACTGGCAATAATCCAACCAAATGCGAGGCATCTGAAACAGATATAATTTTTTTAAATATAGGATACTAGGATCCATAGACAATTTGTTTTCACAGGACAGATAAATAGTAACACAGGTTACTTAACACAAACAAATTCTTGAAAGAGTGGAGTGGATTTGAGTTAAACATGTAGTGTAGTCTACAACTCCACACGAAAGGCATACACTCTCAATTTGTCTTTATATTATTTAGATCTTAAAATTCACATGAAATTCTTTTCCACAGCATTATTCTTGTTTATTTTTCATACCTTATGCATAAAAACCAATCCTCTTTCAAATGCATTGTTTACGTCTTCGTAGGCTGGATCAGTTATACAGCGCCCTTTGATCTGCTTCCGGCGAACTTTCAAGTAGTTGTACCATAACTTGTAACTGGAATAAAAAAGGGATAATTATTAGGAATGATTATTTAGGTTACACTGTGTAGCAGATAATTTCTGTTCATATTGATCACAAAAATATCCAATTGAAAAAAATGTAAATTGCATTAAACATATATTGTCCCCCTGAACACATTTTTTTTCAAATTTTGTGTTGAATATGTCATTTTAATGTCACAGAATAGTTATTCAGTTTGACCATAAATAGGATCAGAAAAAAAAATTATTTACCAGAAAAAGATGTTAATTCAAAGCAAAATGTATTCAAGTTGGCTGCCAGCCAATGGGTTCTTGGTTGGATTTTTTGTATGTCTTTTTATAAGTGAAAGCTTTTTTTTTTCTAAGGAAATGATTAACTTAAAAACACAAAATGGCCTATTCAAAGTCTGATTTAATTAATCTTCATTTTTCATGTTTTTGGGGGACAATACATGTCTAATTATTCACCTTCCAGGTAATCCCTTTAGAGCACGTTCATAGATTAGATTGAGAGGTGCTGGTGGCCCTTCAGCTTTATGTTCAATGTAGCGTTGCCAACATTTCACAGAGTATGGGTTACGTATAATTTCCTCTTCATAAGGAAGGTCATCTTCTTCCTGTTTCAAGATAATTGTTTCGGTTTAAAAAAAAAATGAATTCTATATTTAAATAATTAGTTTACTAGCACACTGACATAGTATTGACACAGACAGCTATGACATATCATGAAATAAACAAAAATTTGTTTTCTTCATTTGGTGTAATTTATTATTTTCTATTGACACATTTGACTGTCCGTCTAAGTTGTTTTCTATCATCATGTTCAGCAGTCGGTGCACCTAGCTAGTTATCTATGCAGAATAATCAACTTTGTTTGCCTAGAAAACAAGGTATTATTAGACTATTTAGATGCACTGTTTTTTACAGTGCCAATAATAAATCGCTGTGGCTAAAGATACGGTACCGTATTCTAACTTCTGTTTACTAAAGGTACGGTAAAATTGCATTACGTCATAATCAGCCAATGGGGTTCTGGTACGTGTGTGACGTCATCATATAAGGATTTTTTTCATATCGCGTCTGTTGTATGTAGAGAATTCCTGTCGGCGGCGCCAGGCTGCATGGATGTGTGTGCGCTGATGAGGGTTTTATTTTTATTCCAAATGGCCTTTAGGCCTATATTTTTTATTAAACTTTGTTTACAATGGTGACCATAAACAACAAGCAAATGCGGACAATAAAGGGGCCCTCAAATACTATGATTTTTAGACAGTAGCCCCAGGGCTGAGTCAATCATCAGCGCACACATGCAGCTGGCCCCAGCCTGGCATCGCTTTCCCTACACACAAACAAACTCATATAATGAGGTTATAGTACGTAGGCCTCTTTTGAAACGGTTTTCTGTATTCTAGAATTAAAATCAACATGTTTTGGCTTTTAAACAAAATAATAACAGACGTAGGCTACATTTAGTTTTTGTCACACACGACGGCGATAATAGCGATAAATGAAGCATAAAGAAAATGCGGTTGATACTGTTTTCGCGATATGAAAAAAAAATCCAAAGTCCTTATACGATGACATCACACACGTACCAGCACCCCATTGGCTGGTTATGACGTAATGCAATTTTACCGTACCTTTAGTAAACAGAAGTTAGAATACAGTACCGTATCTTTAGCCACGGCGATAATAAATAGCCTCAGTCGATCTAGGCCTAGATAGCCAGCCTAAGCCTATTTAAAGTTGAAAAAACTATATATACAGTAGGCCTAGCTAGGTAGGCTACTTACTAACTAGCTAGGCCTACCAATTAATGATTAGGCCTAGGCCTATTTAAAATTAATGATTTATTAATTAATGATTGATTGAATTAATACAAAGATCTTAAATAATTAATGCATGTACAGTGTTACAATATGCATATCAGTAACAGATGTACAAGGAGTAAAAATAAAAAGCTAGGCCTGGTGTATGCACCAAGTTACAAATTACAAAGGGGGGAAAGTCTTTTCTGAGCCTTGACTATCAAAACGTTCTTCTGTGAGCGACACATGCTTAGCTAGGCCTGTGTATTCTAAATAAAACAGTGGTGTTAACGAATATTAAATCATATGATATAAGGTCGATTCGTTAAAAAATAACTTACAAACATTAAATTATCTTTATTCCTTAATTCCGGCATATTTACGTTGGACAAATGTGTATTTTAAAGGATGGCTCTAAAAAGTTCACATAAAAAATATAACACCACCACCAGCGCACACGTCGTTTGTTAAACGTTTTAGCGCATGCTCAACATAAATTAGCCAATCAGCAGCTATAGCGCGGGCAACCTTCAATTGACGAAAATTGGCAGGCTAGAGAGAGAGTGTTTAGGGTTTTTTGCTGCTGGAAGAGAGGATCTAAATTCTTAGAAAAAAACAAGACTTCACTTCACACAGCTTTAAATTTTGTATAATTGTTGCATCTGTATTTTAGTAAGTATAGGTGACCTGCTTTTTGTGTATGTCTGTAAATATATGATTGTTAAATAAAGGCTTAAAACATGGTAGGCCTAGGCTTAAGTTATAGAAAAAGGCTATGTTAGGCTTACCAACCTGACTGAACACTTCTGTTTTGGTGGAGTGTTCAGTTAAATAACAATGCATAGGCCTACCAACTGTCACATCCTATATTAGTGGCAATATGCTATTGCTTAGTTAGTAATAATGTAGTGTAATTACTATTTAATCAGTTACCATAATTGTATTGATATACAGTATAAATAGTTAAAATGTCAACAGGTTGTTTTTATTTTTTTAACGGGTGTATTAACTGAATGAATCCTTTATTATCGTATTGATTGTTTGGTTAAAAACGTGCATGCCATGTACAGTACTATTTAGGAAGATCCCATTTTAGCTGGTTGGAGCCAACAGTTGTGGTGGGTTCGATCAACAGGACACTGAGCTCGACTTGCCAAGATACTGTACATGTAGGAACTTTGATCTTATGTCTGGCTGCAACAAATACCAACAGTACTGTACTAACTATGTACATATTCTCCGCGGCGTGGTGTCTGTTAATCCAAAGATTTGAGGAAGCCAATTGGTCAATAAAAAATCAGTCAAAAAGTTAAGGGGCTGTGTGGAACTAATCGTGTCGCAGCCACAGATAAACCCTTTGATCTCCGCAGCTCAGCATCCTGTTGTTAGATTGTCTTATTTTGATTATTCTTTTTAGGCCTATGCCCGCCTAACCAATTTTTTTTTATTCTATCTTGTGATTTTGATGGTTGTTATGAGGACCAATCACAATCAGTGTGGTTGAAGGCCGTTCTGTATCTAAAACCAAGTCTTGTTTAATTTATGTTGTGAAATATAAAACCTGCAATACAAGTACTAATTCTGAACTGTTCATAGAATTTTGATAACTTTCCAATGATGTTTTATGGGCAGGCAAGGGGAATTTATTTGAGGGAAGCAATTATACACAAAGATAAGTTGGTGTAGCTGGTAGACATGAAATGTTTCATATAAAGACATTTGGAGGCTAGAAACAGATTGTACTGTACATGTGAGGTTCACATTCTCATAGCCATTGTGTCTAACAATAACATGACAACTCCTTTCTGTACCTTTAATTTTGTACATTATTTTAATAGTGTTTGATTTTGTCTTGTGTATTCAATCATCATATAGAGTAGTGTGAAATACTAAGAAGCTGGCTATAAGATTTGTACGATTTTGTTCAGGCATGACTTTCTACAGACATCTAAATCTTTATATCCAGTGCTTAGTAGTACGTTATTTTTAATAATACAATTGTCTATAGAAAAGGATAATTAATAGAGTATGACCCTAATATATGCACTTAAATGATATTATTTGCCTGGCCTGGCAAGATTTAATTATATAGATTGACAGACTTTGGCTTCATGCAGTAAAATAACAACTAGCTGATGTGCATTAACCACTGTGTTTTAAACTTTAATTAATTGAACCTTTTACTGTATATAGACATTTTAATTAAGTTAGATAAATGAGACTTCTCAAGCCTGCAACAAGATCACCAGTTTGACCAATTGAGCCAAGCCTGCAACAAGATCACCAGTTTGACCAATTGGGCCAAGCCTGCAACAAGATCACCAGTTTGACCAATTGAGCCAATTTTTGTTGCATGTTCTTTCTATGTCTTTTGTTTTTTCTAATGCTTTTTGTCTTTTCTCTATTTTGTTTATTTATTATCACATTTTGTTTCTGGGCAGCCTGTCTTTTGTTTTTTCTAATGCTTTTTGTCTTTTGTCTATTTTGTTTAGTTATTATCACATTTTGTTTCTGGGCAGCCTGTCTTTTGTTTTTTCTAATGCTTTTTGTCTTTTCTCTATTTTGTTTAGTCATCACATTTTGTTTCTATGCAGCCTGCCTGTCTTTTGTTTTTTTTTATTTCATTCATCCTTTTAAATTTGCTGTACATTGATTGATATTATTAAGAAAAGAGAAATAAATGTTAGTTTGATTTGATTTCAAGGAATATTTTAAGAATCAATGGATTTTTTAGAATTATAGTAATTGAGATAAAGTACTTAGTTAATGCAGCAAACCAATTAAATATACAGTGTTACTGTACAATATATGTGACTATTGTACACTATAGTGTGACATTGACAAAGGTTTTTAATCAGTTGGAAAATTCATTCTTTTAAATAACGTATGAATTATTATGACTGGGTGTGGTTATCTTTATTGGTATTAGTCAGCAACTACAATACTGTAATACAATTGGTATATTGAACTTTAATAATATGTAATACAGTGATTAATATATGAATGCATTTACAGTTTAGAGTATAGTATTTATTCCGAATAGTTACATAAAAAGGGATTTATGTATGTTGACTGCGAGTATTTTAGTAATTTAGTACATTTGGTAACAAAGCGTCCCTATAACCTTAGGTCCAACCGTGACGCAATGCAATGTCGTCATCACAAGTGAGTTTACCATTGACAGGTTACCGTTTGAATAATCTATCCTTTGTGATTGGTCAACTTGCATTCCACTTAAATACAGTAACCCTGTGTTGCGTCCTAAATTAGTAGGAAACAGGCGGCTTTAAATACTGTAGATGTTCCCTTAATAGAACATACATTTTCCCTGGTTAATTGTTTCAGAGTCCCCTTAAATTCAAGGCCAATTTACACAAGCGGTAACGGTAATAAAAATATAGAATCTATGTTATTCCTTTTGACCATTTACACACAATACAGAGCGGACAGGCAGTTTCCGCTCAGGGTAGATATATATTAAATTATACGTGAGACAGGCTACATGGTTTTCCTCTTACCGTTACCAATAACAATAAAAAAAAAGAGGGTTCTATTCTTCTGTATGCAAAGCAATCGGGAGTTGTGATACATCATGTATTCCATGCAAAGCATGTTAATTGGTACTGTAGATGTGCAGACATACAACAATTAAATGCTTGTTATTTTATAATCTGTACTGTAAGACAGTCAAATAGAGCCAGAGTCGATGCATACTAGACCTGCAAGCAAGTCCCAACTTCAAATCTTTCTATGTTTGTTTCAAGTAGATAATTCTCTCTAAATCACTACCCAATCCATTCAATTTGATACTAGTTACGTTAGGAGACCATGTATTCATTAAAGTTGCTTGCATTGCTTAAACTATTCGCGAAATATTTATTTGCATTGCTCATATCAATTTTGTCGTATTAAGTTTAGTGCAATTTAATTCAGTGCAAACTGCAGTGCGCACAGCTTTCACGCTCCAGTAATTGCACTGCAAACTTTGTACGCGAGCTGTAGTTGTTTACCGCTGGAAGATTTGGATGCTTCCATTATTGATAGGGTAGTCTCATTATATCGGTGTCACTGTCATGAAAACGGGATTAGTTTATTCAAACACAAGTTTAATAGTACAGTAAAGCAATGTTTTTAATGCATATACTGTACAAATGTTAATGTGATAACTGTTGTTTAGAACCATACACTGTAAGCACTACTAATACTAGTGTTGCGATTACAATCTGATAAAATGGAAGTTACCAGGCTTATGTGGTACACCTAATCATGAAGCAAAACCGTGCGGATCTGTCTCGCTAGTCAAATTTACATCGACACACAATTTTTTTGCATTAAAATGTCATGTTTTCTGTTTAATTTCATAAAACAACATTTTTTACTTTTTATTTTCCTCAATATTTGAACTTTAAAAATTCCGACGATAATACATATTTAAGTAATAATATGAAGCTTTCATTTTGTTACATATTTTACCGTTTGAACCAGGTAAATCCGACAGTTATTATATTAGTGGAGAAAATTAAAAAAACATGCTGAAAAATGATGATTTTTGCATAATTTGACTGAGTTTGTACAGCCCACATGTCGCTTATTTATGGAATAAAATTGATATGCAGATAGAAACTGCAAGGAGTTTAAGGGACGTTTGCCTCAAAACAGAACAGTCGAATATTAAGCATATTGCCATGCTAATGATGAATGGACAATGCATGTATGTAAGCATATTGCCATGCTAATGATGAATGGACAATGCATGTATGTAAGCATATTGCCATGCTAATGATGAATGGACAATGCATGTATGTAAGCATATTGCCATGCTAATGATGAATGGACAATGCATGTATGTAAGCATATTGCCATGCTAATGATGAATGGACAATGCATGTATGTAAGCATATTGCCATGCTAATGATGAATGGACAATGCATGTATGTAAGCATATTGCCATGCTAATGATGAATGGACAATGCATGTATGTACAGTACACAATAACAGATTTCTATTATCACTATTTAAAAAAAGAGAAGGGATTAACCTCCTAGTGGGCTAATCTGACCTATATGACCATTTGATCTACAGTCAATCCAAATTTCTTAGCTGAATATTAACTACAGTAGATGATCGTATGCATTTAAGAATTATTTATAAATCGATAATAATAAAGACAAATTCATTTTTATTCTCAATCCCATCACAGTGTACAGTAAACCTATTTTCATTATAACTATCACAGTATAACAATTTTACCATGCAATGAGTACAGCTATAAAGTTCACATTATGCTAGCTAGGTTTCAGAACAAAGAACTGAATTATATAAGGAAACAGAGTAATCAATATTCAACCTAAATGAATAACAATCAACCTATATTGTTAGATCAAATGAATAGCGTTTAACTGTACAGTACATAATTTCTTCATAATTCAATAGAGAGGTTTCGCAGTCTTACGAATACGATAACAAAAACGGATACATCACGCACACGTATTCGTTTTCGTAAGCCATTAAAAATCTGACATGGCAACAAAATATTTAGGACGCCGTCAAAAATATAACTGCGGTAAATTTGTGCCAAGCGCAGGTATGTGTTGCTCGGTGCTTTGCTGTCTAGGCCTAGCGTAACATTAAAGCGAGTTAGGACTTTAAAAACTGCTATTTATCAAAATTGACCTAGCATTTTAGTAAATTACTTTCAATAAATCTAAATCATTTCTGATTCAAATGCAAAATGTGCAAAATAGATCAAAAACTATACTTGTTTTGTAGTTACGAATATGACTGGTGATAATATTCGTCAACACGAATACGCTTTACGAATATGAAATAGGGATCAGCTCAAAAGTTTCACAAATGTGTGACGTTTTCGTTATCGTATTCGTACGGTTGCGAAACCTTCCTAATAACAAAATATGTGATGATACAGTAGTAGATGGAGAGCAACATTGCATGGCAATGCATTTGCACACTGTACATCATGTTTTGTTGTATTGTACAATTAAGATTATTTGAAATTTGTTGGTAATTACTGTACAGTTCTCTGGATTCTTGCCATAGTGGTCAGCCCATAGTGGTCAGCCCATAGTGGTCAGCCCATAGTGGTCAGCCCATAGTGGTCAGCCCATAGTGGTCAGCCCATAGTGGTCAGCCCATAGTGGTCAGCCCCGTTCATCACAGAATTTCAGACAACCACTTTCATGATGCTGACCACTTTCATGATGCTGACCACAACAAGTATATTTCTATTATAAAACATACAGTAGGCCTACAAATATATTTTTTAGTAAGGCACACAGTATAAAAGTTATTTTCTGTAAAATCTAAATAACACAAAATATATTAATGCTGGCAACTTTATTTGCTTATTTAAATTTAAGGCAGCTTTGAAAACTCATCTTTTGAATTCATACTTTTTTCTTTCTTTTTTCTGACATTTTATTGTTATACTGTAGTGTGAAGGTCATTGAGATTTGGATAATGCACTTTTATAATACTGTATTATAAAGCCTGAAATATTAGGAATTAAACGAAAAATTACATAACAACATTATCAAATGCATGCTGAAAGCGATTGCTATTATGAAGTTCATTAGAAAGATTACTTGCACACAGTAATAATATTATTTTTTTAAAAATCAAAATAACACACACATTATAAAAGGCATACTCAACTGTATTAAAATTAAAGTGATTAAATATTATAATTATTATTAATATTATTATATAATTATTAAATATTATTATATAATTATTAAGTTCATTAGAAAGATCACTATTGCATACAGTACAGCAATATTATTTAAAATAATTGATTTTATGCAATATAATTCATTCATCGATTTTAAGAAAATGTGGCTGAAAATTATATTCAATTTGCAAAATCAACCTTGGAAATTGTAGAATGTTTTGTCTGTATATTTAATATCAAGAAAAAGATTCTGCAGGCTTTTCTCGCAGACTTCCTTAATACCTTACTGTTTAAACATTAATTTCCAATATAATCCTTGGGTAGTTTAGAGTTTCTCTGCCTAGCAAAAATAATGTTATAATTTTTGTGTTAAAACATAATTTCATGTTTTAACTGTGCAAAGCAATTTGCTAGGATGAATTATAACTACCTTGTTAATAACAGTGCTAGTGCGTCATAAAATGCTCTTACGATTTTAATGCGTGCTTAATTGCAATGCAAGTCACTTCACCAACCTCTAATTTACTGACTTGTATTCAATTAGTCAAAATTGGTAATTAATTAGTTAGAATGAAGAAAGATGTTTGCTAATTAGATGTAAACTTGTTTGCTGATTAGATTTAAACACATTATTGTTTTGTTTTATTAAAGTTGTTTAGTTTATATATTATTTTAGTTTTTACAGAGTTTAGAATATTTATTTCATTTTTTTTGTATTGTTCATGGTTCAAATAATAACCCAAGTATTAAAATATCATAGGATGTCATTGTTATAAGATCTCATATGTTTGATGTCTATTTCCAAGGTGTCGCTGTACACATGTAAGAGAACTGGTCATTTCTTGGTGCTTTGAAGTATCCCATCAGGTTGATTTTAACTTTTTTTTTTTTTGTAAAGTTTAATTAAATTGTACTGCAGTTCAGGGAAAATGTTATGATGTCCATGGTGTTAAGCCCTGTCTACACTATCAAACTTTATGTGACAAAAAATGTGATGTGACCATATACATTGACATGATGATGTCATATCACTACTATATTTTGGCATATCAAGACACTACCATACTTGGGTACATAACACTTAGTTTGATAGTGTAGACAGACCTTTAGAAGTGTAGGTTTACAGAATCCACCTGCGGCAATAGGAAGCTTTTATTTGCAAAGACCATGGACGAATGTCCAACCTAGATCAGGTCAATTGAAGTTGTCACCTGAACCTACAGTAGAAATCATCAAACCTGTCTCAAGGTACTGTAAGCAGCAAGGAGACATATCCCAGTATTGCCACATGCACACAATACATTAATATGATGTAGTTTGGTTGTCAGTCATCACAAGTGACTTCCTAAAAGCACCTGTACAATAACCACCTCAAGGTGCTGTAAGCAGCAAGGAGACATATCCCAGTATTGCCACATGCACACAATACATTAATATGATGTAGTTTGGTTGTCAGTCATCACAAGTGACTTCCTAAAAGCACCTGTATAATAACCACCTCAAGGTGCTGTAAGCAGCAAAGAGACGTATCTCAGTATTGCCACATGCACACAATACATTAATATGATGTAGTTTGGTTGTCAGTCATCACAAGTGACTTCCTACAAGCACCTGTACAATAACCACCCAATAATCTACCATTGTTAGAGTTGGATGTGGATTACAATAGGTACAGTAGGTACAGTACTGTAGGGTGTTTAAAGCTTTAACAATGGAATTAGTTCCTAATAATAATATTAATGCATTTTAAATTGAGTTTTTCCAGATAGATTTGTATAGCTTCTACGTTTGTTGTTAATAATTGTATTATAATGATGATTGAATGCATTCAGATGTATTGAAATCTATACTCCATCCTAATTAAGTTATATTGGATACTTGATAATACATAATGTGACAGAACTAGATTGGTGAACATGGCTAAATTGAAAGTGACACCATACAGCAGACTTAAATCAGGATGGCAAAACTGATTGTCTAAGTCTGTATTACACATTGTAACTAAACACTTTAAGATTGGTTCCCACTAGGAAGTAACGCAAGGATGTACTGTACTGTATACGCAATGTAAGTATTTTGACCAATCACAAGTGACAGATTATTCAAACCCGCACTTCTGATTGGTCGATCAATTTACTTGCGTAGTGAAAACCACAGTCTCCTACTGTACAGTACAAACCAGGGTTCTTGTTTTGCGATCCAAACTTCTATTGAAAGTTAGGCATTAATGTGTACCTACTGAGTGTATCCTTTCCATTATTGTGAAAAAAAAATATACTACTAGTGATCATGATGTATAGTAATCTAAAATCTTACGGTATACTGATACGACACAGAAAATGATGTCATTGTGTGCTTTACATAAAGGTGGAAGCCCGGGCTGTGCTAAATGTTTGTGCTTGATATTGATCAGCGCAAATTTTACCCTCCAAAAAAAGTATAAATCCAATTTTCGGTGACCTAGAGTCTCTTAAAAAATATGTTGCGCTACAGTACAGTACAGTATCTCTGCCCCAACCATGGTGAGGTGTTACTGTAGACTTTTTATATTTGGTTCCTTGCGTTGGTCACTGGTACAGCCTGGGTGGCTGGGCCGCTGCGTTGGTCACTGGTACAGCCTGGGTGGCTAGGCCGCTGCGTTGGTCACTGGTACAGCCTGGGTGGCTGGCCGCTGCGTTGGTCACTGGTACAGCCTGGGTGGCTAGTCCGCTGCATTGGTCACTGGTACAGCCTGGGTGGCTGGGCCGCTGCTTGGTCCCGGGAACTGTATCTTAGGCCACAAAATAAAAAAAATTGCGGAATGCTTTTTTACACAATTGAAAAGCAAATGCGATAATTGTTATTTTATGCCTTTTAACCAAAATGGAAAAAAAGTTAGTGTTAAAAAGTTACCCTAAAATAAAGTAAACAAAATATGCTCATTTTTTGCCCTTACCAATTACATACTGTATTGACATCAATATTCTTTTTCCAATGCAAAGTCCAATTCCTCTATTTTTTTTACTGTGGATGTTGTAACTATGATATTATCATAGATTAAAATTCCATAATGATTTTTTTAGCTAGTCTCAATGAGAAAAAGCTTTTAAACAAGTCATTGAAATGTGGTGTTAATGCGTGCAGCTGGCTAAATATTATGTCGGCATTTGTTTCATCCACTGCAGTGTGTAGAAATTTATAGATTTTATAATGTTCAAAGAAGAGTTCTGCACCCAATTTTTATTGCCGTATTGCTGATGGCCAGTATATACTTTTCCTGTCTGTAGTCTCAAGATGCTTGAATGTACTGTATATTAGCTAGACATAGTGATCTTGCGACGTATCCTATTGTTAGCTTGTTTCAGTCCATTGAAGTGTCTTCTGATCCAGTCTATTCCTTGCTAAACTCCCTGATGTTATCTCACCACCTCTGATCCAGTCTATTCCTTGCTAAACTCCCTGATGTTATCTCACCACCTCTGATCCAGTCTATTCCTTGCTAAACTCCCTGATGTTATCTCACCACCTCTGATCCAGTCTATTCCTTGCTAAACTCCCTGATGTTATCTCACCACCTCTGATCCAGTCTATTCCTTGCTAAACTCCCTGATGTTATCTCACCACCTCTGATCCAGTCTATTCCTTGCTAAACTCCCTGATGTTATCTCACCACCTCTGATCCAGTCTATTCCTTGCTAAACTCCCTGATGTTATCTCACCACCTCTGATCCAGTCTATTCCTTGCTAAACTCCCTGATGTTATCTCACCACCTCTGATCCAGTCTATTCCTTGCTAAACTCCCTGATGTTATCTCACCACCTCTCGTCTACGTAGTCCACCTGCACAAGTCCACTTTTTCTTTTTTATTTCTTTGATGTTGTTCTTTTCTGTAGGTCAAGGTTGGTTACATAGTACTTTTTCCATGTCTGTAGTTATCCTTATCATTGCTCTTTTCATAACTTTTGCAATAAGTCGTGGCCTAGCCGAATTTAATTTCGAAAATTGCAATGCAAAAGATAGGAAATTAGTTTCAACACTTCATTCTAAAATCTCCCCCACCCACCTCCTCTCTCTACTTGAAAATCCTTGATACTGTTTTTTTTAAATTTTCTTAAATATAAATTGTGAATTATAAAACTTAATTTAAATTTTTAATTACTACTTTTTGTTATTTTTCTGTAATTTTTAATAGATGAATAGATTTTTAATATGAAAAGCTTTACTGATACTTGTCAAACATTCTGTTTGTATAATCTAATGATATTTCGTTGTTATCTAATAAATCATTTGTCATCTTCATCGTCTTTTTGTTATGGGACAGAACATTTTAAAGTGTCTTGTAAATTATACTTATACTGCTGCAACAGTGAATGGAAGAGCTTTGACAACATGACACAGATGACATGTGGATAAAGTTGAATTGATGAAAATCATACAGCATGTTTCAATATTTCAAGCAGTCAATTTACATAAAAAACCTAACTGTAAGAATCTATACAAACATAATAGTCCATGAGCGACAGTTTATTAATTTTTATACTAACAACATGACTTTAAAGAATGAACATGTACAGTATCTGTTACCTGTGATGTATATTTTAATACTGATGTTCACATTTATCCTTTTAATTATGGGCTTACAGTTATGATATGGCCTGTCCAGACTAATTTTCATTTAATATTTGACCAATTTTCATTATATACTGAAGTACCTACTGTACATAGTGTATAGTACAGCATAGTGGATCAATAAAATAAAGTATAAATTTGTTTGGAAATTACAGCTTAAAGTAGTGTCTGTCTGGAATTATAATTTTTTTATTCAATGTGAGGAAATCCATTTTATGAGCATCAAATTTGATTGGAGGATGTATTATGTTATGGTATACCATAAAATATAGGGGATAAAAAACAAATTATTGTTGAGCTAAAAACATTTGAACTGATAAGTGTATTTATTACACTGTTGCTCAGGTGTGAATGATGAAGTTTTATCTTAACATACTTAAATAAAGCAAACAAACCGATGTATTTCACGACTTTTGTCAAATAAGTTTTATCAAATAAATTTACTTGTGACTTGGTCTGTGTAGTACATTATAATACAGAAACAAGAACAATTTACTTGTTACTTTGTCTGTGTAGTACATTATAATATACAGAAACAAGAACAATTTACTTGTGACTTGGTCTGTGTAGTACATTATAATATACAGAAACAAGAACAATTTTTTGATGATTGGTTGTTTAAAAATAATTAAAAATGAATGAACAAAGAGACACATTTCACAACTTTCTTTGCTCAAAATAGTCTAGACATGACATTAATACTATTGTTGCTTAATTTTTATTATTTATACAGTAGAACACCACTTTTGGGTCCCTAAGGTGTCCCCTTTTGGGTCCCTAAGGTGTCCCCTTAAAGATATATAGTCTTCCTGACAAAATATTTCTTTTACAATTTTTGTTGTTGAATTTGCCATTTTATTTGTATTGTATACAGTAGTTGACCCAAAAATTGGATTATTTACCTAAAAAACTAATTTAAAGCAAAAAAAAGGGCAAATTGACTGGAAGTTAATGGGTTTTTGATTGAATTTAACTGTTAATTTTGTCTTAACATTATTTTAAAGTTTTTTCCTATGGAGGTGATTAACTGGAAATGGTCTATTCATTCAAAGTCTTATTTTTAATGTTTTTGGGAGAACAATACATTAATGTTTGGATGTACTGTGTAACTTGCAAACAGTATGAGCATTTTAAAATGTATGTTAAGTTTAAGAACCAAATATTAAATGGTTGTCTAAAGATGCTCAAAGTCTATACAAGATCAGAAATGACCCCTAGTGGTTTGTGTTAATTATACGAGAGAATAAAGGTCTAAGGATACTGAATTAAAGTTTCCCAGAGGGAAAAGTCTGATTAGCAGTTTTCAAGCGACGAAAATTAGTTGATATTCTTCATCACACTACTGTACAGTATAACCGATTCACCCTTAAGACAAACTTCATTTTTGTCATGTAATATTTGTATTGAAATATTATATTTTAAGGACAATCAGAGATTACATACCTTCGCCAAGGGCTGACCACCAAGATTAGAAATAATTACAGTAATGCCTGTTTCAAATTTCTATGTTGAACCAAATTGTAGGCCAAACAGGAGTTGTATGTTGTATAATATATTATGTATACAAATTATGTACAGTAGTTTTCAGTTGGGTGACTGCACACAGAAGTTTAGTTTTGATGGAAAACTGAATGAAATTAAACATTTCTAACCTGGATTATGTTTAAAAAAATATGATTATGATTTGGGTAGAATCTTTTGTGCCATTTATTTTTTTGCTTTTCACAGCCTCAGAATTCTTACCATGAGCTTAGTAAAACTCACCAAGCCAAGAAAGTCCAAATGCGACAGGTTTCTCTTGCTGAGGCCAAGTCCAGTGCAATTGTGGTTTTAATTATTAAATGCACTGTATCCACCCAACATCACCCCAATGCTTGGGTTTTTATGAGTCACATCAGTGCTTGTGCCCTAATATGTACTGAAAATAATATTACTAAATTAGCACCCTTGTTCTTACTTCTTGTCATGATAATAATATTACTGTAACTTGATACACAAGAATGAGATAATGGCATGAATAGATTTTATAGTACAGTACTGCTATCACTGCTTCTAAATCTGTAATAAGTCTTTTTCATTAATATTATCTAATCATAATCTTGTTTACTTTAGCAGTCCCTGACCAATTCATCTCTGTATATTTTACATTATATTTTGATACTGATACTACTGTAAAATACATTGTTGCTCATATGAATTGAAGAGTCTAGTTGATAATGTTTGTTATTCAAGATCGTTTAAATAGCCACCCACTGAATATATTAGTTATTGTGTTAAACTAGGTATGTTAATTTAAACTTGGGTTACTTATTAATCGTAAATTGTAACAATTCTTCATTAATATGTTTGTATAATATCCTGTTTCTTGTATGGCGACTCAGTAATTAAGATAAATCGCCCTTTTAAATTTATGTGATTTTCATTAATTAAGATGGATCCTGCTTTTAATTGTGCATTATTTGCAAACTTGAATTTTCACATCAATTGTGTGCTTAGCTAACCAACATTGGCCAATTTCCCGTAATTCTTTAATGTTTTAACTTTTCATCACTTCTTAAAAAATATTTTTTTTTTCATACAGTGGCTTTAATTGCCTTTATCATGTATTGATTTTTTTGTGTGCTTTTGTGTATGTACATTTTTAGCCGGTTTTCCAGTCAACGTTGAGTTGCAACAATTTACTGTATGCAAGATGTTACTGGAAAAGTGGGGTGAAAATCAACAATGTTAAAATTTGTTGAAATCTGCAATCGTTGAAATTGAACCAAGCCCTTACTTTTAAAAGTGTATGAAAGTCACTATTCAAAACAACTGTCAATGTGTTGTGTTTTGTAAAAAAAATCTTTTCAAATTTCATTATTCACATACAGTATATTTAATCCTTACAATGTGTTGTTAAACATTGTCTCTGGATTATTAATTGTTAATCCTAAATTTAATTAACATGATCGCGTAAAAGACGTAAACAGCAGTTATAAATTAATCTAAAGTTAGCAGGCACGTACAGCACCATATTGTATTTCAGCTTAAAGTCAACTACGTTCAGTTTAAGCATTGATTGGACATTATTAAATGCATGGAGCATTCCTTGCACAGTTATCACACTGTACTGTTTACCACCAAAGAAAACTAATTGTTGGCACTAATTTCCTTTAACAGATCAATAATGAAAGCCAATATGGATATGCCTTGTATGGAACTAGCCCTGGAGGGAGAAAGGCTTTGCAAGGTTGGAAGGTGTCAAGAGGGTGTTGAATACTTCGAGGCAGCCGTCAGAGTTGGTACAGATGATATGAAGACGCTGAGCGCGATATACAGCCAACTAGGGAATGCATACTTTTATCTACAACAATACGGGAAAGCGCTAGATTACCACCGTCACGATCTCACATTAACAAGGTACAGTAAAGTAGTAATCTGTTTTAAATCTTATTGTTTGTGCATTTACTACGGTAATTTATATTCTTTAATAATAAGCAATCAAACACATAATCTTTCTGTTCAGTTAGAGGTGTTCAGTTAGAGATGTTTACTTAGAGATGTAGGGTTGTTTTTAAATAGTTGATTAAAAAAATTATTAAAACAGGTACCCAAATGTTTCTTGTGGTGTGTGTTGTGTTGGAATTCGTTTTAAAATAAACTTTAGGCTGGGTGAAAGACTTGAAAGGTGGGTGTCTTTGGTCAAATGGTACAGGTAGCTTGGTGGTTAACAAGCTTGTCTTCCAATCACAAGGTCCAGGGTTCATTCTTGATCTTGTGTCAGTGGTGCAACTTGTGACAGCAGCCTTTGAAAGTACATTTGGAGTACATTATATTATATGTGATTGGGATTTCCATCATGCAGATCAATTTGACTCTTTACCATGGATATTAATTTAACCTTTCAGTATGCCTGCTTACCATACAAATCCAGCTGACTGTACATTCTCTTTAAATAGCTTATTGGTAGTTACCTCATGAGTGAATCGACTACTGTAAAATCATTAAACACCGTGATTTAATTCTATGTTCGTGTATTCTCTATGGTAATAATCGGTGCTCTCATCATATTTTTTTACATACTGCATGACCGGAAGGAAAGATCAGTCTTGGCTAGGAATGTAAACTTATTAATTAGAGTTTCTGAAATTCAATTGTATCTCTAATTAGATTGTGTTCATTATCGTAGTACAATTATTAAAGAAGTCTGATTATAAATCAAGAACAATACCAACAATCCAGTAGAGGTTTATGAGATCAGATGAAAAACAGAGAACAACTGAGACATTATTATCACTACAGCTACTGTAGCCAATTTAAAATTGTGTTTATTAATTAAATGCTTTAGAAAAAAACTGTATGACTTAGCCTAATCACAAAGCTTATTTCCGGCCATCGAGATTAATATTCTTCCATGGCTCCAAAAAATGTATCCGTAATGTTTTGTCTTTGTCTGTATTTCTTATCTGTCTAAAACATGAATTGTAAATGGATGGGAGACTATCTGGGAATAGCGGGTGCTGTATACGGCTGGGGTCCCGTTAGGCATTTGAAATCAGCACTGCTGACTCTTATGGCTGCCCCTGCATCTAGTATCTGCCTCAGACCTCTGGTCAAGGTGGGCACTGGACGAGAGAAGCCCTTGATCAATGTCAGGACCAAGGTGCTTTAGACAGTCCTGGCTTTGTTTTTATCAAACCTGTTAGTGGCGGTAATTATCGCTGTTGGTTTCTATTGAATAAAATAAAAAATTTAAAAATGAACATTTTAAATTTATGATTGAACTTGAACTATATATTATACAGTACTATACTTATTATACAGTATTATTGTTAATAATCATTTATAAATACTGTACTCATTTAATACTACTTTTTTTGGCCTATTTGTAATTTTTTTAAATATGAAGCTTTCCATTAAAACCCTTGTTGCTTCTACATGATAATAGACCAAGTAAATGACTTTGAAAAGTACAGCAGAAAATAAAATATTTCAGGACCAGTAGGAAAGAAAATATATGTCACTGCTACACTATTACGTTGCTACATCATTCCGCTGCTATATCATTCCGTTGCTATATCATTACGTTGCTACATCATTCCGCTGCTTCAGTACCCTATTCTACTGTTGTGGCTTTTAGCTAAACTATAGATTCTTCACACAGTGGTGAACTATGAATATAGGGCCACTCGCTTGGACAACATTTCTAACTTCTTCATTTTCTGTCTTCATAGTACAATTTCAGATCGACTTGGAGAGGCCAAAGCTAGCGGTAACCTTGGCAACACATTAAAGGTTCTTGGCAAGTTTGACGAAGCAGTCATTTGTTGTCAGAGACACATGGACATATCGAGAGAATTAAATGATAAGGTAACAAATAAAGTGTCGCAGTATTTTTAAATTATTTTATCATTTGTATTTCACCAACAAAACTTGGACTACATCACAATTTCAAAGCCGTTAGTATCGTACATATTTTTGAGAATTGTGCTTAATGATTTAGTAGAATGAGAATATTTTAATTAATCAAATATTTATTATTTCAACTATACTATAAACGCTAGTTAATTGCGTGTTCACTACATGCCCACGTTGAACACCCACATACTTTAATTTTAACTTTATCTGAATCGATAAAGGGTTTAATTATTACTATGATGATTTGTACATCTATAGTGCAGTTTGTTGAGAATCAAAATACTCCAAATAAACTCATCAAAGTGCATTACTATAGTATGAACTGAATAAGCACTAGTAAAGTCAGGTTTGCAATGCATACTTTCTTTGAGCATTAATAGGTACAGTACTTTGATTTTCAGGAAATTTAATATTGCTGACTTCTCAAAAGCTATCCTCTGTAGCTCTGAATCTTCCGTTCAGTTTTATATTTTAAATTTTAGCTTATGCTATTTCTGCTTACAAAAACAATATTTTTGAAGCAGGATCGATCTATTTCTATTATGAGCCATGGTGTGTACAGTGTATAGCATTAGGTGTATGTGGTTCAGTATGACCTTCATTGAATGCACTCTGTTGTTACTTCAAGTGCAGCGACAATCCCAAGGGCTTTGCTTATTATCTTTGGTGTCCCCTATATATCCATAGTTCATTGGTTCAACCACTGCAAAAACAGCTTTCTGGAACCTACAGTATGAAAGCAATCAACTTAATATTGAAGGTACTGCAGACTTAGTACTCTATGTATACTGACTTTTAATCTGTATTAATTCATGTGTATTATATTATAAATAAAATTATTCATTTATCAAATACGTACTGTACCATGACTCTTCATGTGTTTATTGTAGGTACTATATTACCATGTTTTCATTTAAATAATGTACACACCTACAGTATATCTGTTAAACAAATAAATGTTTTTTGAACTTGAACTTGAATTATATTATAAATACAAATATTCATTTATCAAAAACTACTATCCATATTAAAATACATCAGTATAATTTTATAGTAATACTAATTGTATAACTATTCAAACAACAAGTTAATACCTTGAGGCCATTCTGTAGTTACCATTAGTAGTATTAGTACTTCTATGAATTCATCACTAATTGAGAGTAGAACTAAGTACTGTTAGTAGAACTAAGTACTGTTTTATTTATTTTTGTTTTTTTTGGCAAGTATTACAGTACTTCTACTTGTCTACAATTCGCATCATTATGATTACTAGTATATTCTCATTGTGCTATTTAGCCATGTTGAAATAATTTTCCAGTTGAGCGATTATCATTTACCATCTTGATTGTCATGTTGATATTAATACGAAAGGTGATATATCGCATGGAGTACTTGAACAGTGTGTAGTATGTCCACGAAAAGCAATTTCGTCTCGGTTGAGTAACATACTGTCTTGTGTTACGTTGTAAGAGTTCAGTAAGGAATTAACAAAAAGTACCGTTTGATTGAATGTGTTGCATCTGTCTGAGGGCGCTCTGCAAGTGAATTTGGACTTTTGATGGTGGTAGGAATATCTATGTACATTATGCAATTAATAATATTCAATTCAAAGGTCCCTTGTCACAATTAAATCATCAAAATTAAAAATGTTAGGAAAATAACCCTGCCAGGCTGAATTGCACTACACATGTGGATGACACAGTCATACAATACAATGGAATTCATCTCCTCTAAATGTTAAATGTTAAATGTATTATTTCTGGTCCTCAAGTTTAGCTGAAAATTGATGAAATTCGGATTAGGCCCTCCACGGACCCACAGCAGCCAGCAGTGCAGCACCTACCAGATCAGCACACCAGGAGACGATCCACTACTCTTTTCGAATAGTGTACCAAGTTCTTTAATGTGCGCTGTTAAGTACATGGGACCAACGTCTTTACATCCCATCCAAAAGACGAGGCAATGAGAGTAAAGCATCTTGCCTAAGGATGCAATTAGTATGGTACAGATAACCTCGAACCCTAAACTATATTTATAAAGGATGAGTAAATCAATGTGAATTTGATGAGATAATTGGTAAAGATAAATCAAAAATGGAGAGAAAAGAGCAAAGCTAGTTTTTATGGCTACCCTTAATATACATATAAAACATGACAATGACAATATAAAACATAACAAAGACAGGACAGATGTACATAAGATTATTATTTTTACTATTAATTTTAAAGATACTGTATAGGTTGCCTCTTTCATGTCTAGCTTACCTGGATAAACTGACAATGGCCCTTCTCTTCCAAAAAAAATGGAATGTGGAAGAAACTATCCAATTATGGTACAGACCACTTTGACCCTGCACTTTCAATGGGAGCATGTTCCACCATCATAATTTCAGCGTTAGGAAAATAAGTAGATCTACACATGTATTTTTCAATGTATGTTTTCTATTTCTAACTACTATTCTAATTTTATTTAATGATTTGTTTCTTTACAGATGGGTGAGGCTCGAGCTTTATATAATCTAGGGAATGTGTTTCATGCCAAAGGGAAGCATGCAAATGGAAGTGGACACCAAGATCCTGGTGACTTTCCGCGGGACGTTAAACAGAGCCTTCTTACCGCCATTGACTACTATGAGTATGGATTAGTTTTTCTCTTACTTTTACTACTTTTCTTTTATTGGTTAAGGTTAAGTTTGCGGTACACCTGGTACTGGTTTAAGTAACCATCTACATAGAGAAGAAATCTGGTAGCCATTAATATAAAGTTTGTATTTGGCTTAATGCTACTTTTAAGTGTACACTATTTTTTTTTTTTTAAGAGTGACATACCACAGACATTGCTATAATTTACCATATTAAAAGAAATTTAGATTATGCAAATGCTGAAATAAAAAAAAAATTTTCTTATTGGAATAAACTTGGATGAATCCACATGTCTGCTAATCGGAATGTGTGTATAGTTAGAAACTGCCTGGATACATTTGAAAACTATGAAGGATAGTTGCCACTTTTCCGATCTGGATTCAGGAAAGTTTACTCGCTGCAATTTGATAAATCCAATTGTAAATAAATGTCATTTGAAATATATGACATTAGCTTCTATGGAACAATACACCCAGACTGTAAAGAGTTATAATTCACCTGCACGTCGTAAACATGGCTTACGTCAACTGATAATGCTTTTTCAAATCTAGCTATTATTAGAACAACATGGATTAAAGTTGTCATCATTTTATAGAATTGATTATGTTTCTGTTAATTGAAGAAAAACAATAGAACAAACTAGAAGATAGAAGTTAAAAACCACATTAGTTAGTAAAATAAAAATTAAGTGAGTGGACATCAAAAGAAGAATTTTTTAAACATAATAATTAAAATAGTATAAATTATTATCAAAATTATATGTTTTGTTTAATATTGAAGTGTAAAGTTAATCAACAAATGTAAACGCTACATGGTTTCTTGTACAGTAGGACACCCTTATCATGATGACACCTTTATCATGATGACACCCTTATCATGATGAAACCCTTATCATGATGACACTTTCATCATGATGACACTTTTGTGTAAAAAGAACACTTGAGGCAATATCTCTTTTAACACTATTCGTTAGGTGACACCCCAAATTGATACTTTGTTGGGTCCCAGAGGTGTCCCTTATTAGGAGTTCTAAGTCATATAATTTCTATAGATAAATAAAAGTATGCTGATTACTAGCTGCATTATGGGAGTAAGTTTCCGTACGTGTTTGATAAAAAAAAAATGACTCGGGTAATAATGTTCAGCGCTTTGTTTCACAATATTAGGTGCTATATAAATCCAGGATATTATTATTATTATGCATAAAATGACAAGGTTTGAACTCAGGTTTTAATATTGTTTTTGCTTCAATCTATATAAATAATACTACATCTTAAACAAATAGCAAATAAGAAAACACAACTCATCAACACACAATTGCTTATAGGTTAGTAGCATTATATTCGTGCCTACTAGGATCATCAGTAGCACAAATTGTCTACGTCTAACAGCGTCATTAACAGACAGATTTAGTGTGGATCAGCAAAGGATTTATAACCTTTTATAATATTATAATGTACAATCAATGTCTTGATGCACATAGCAGTATCTTATTCCATTCAATATATTCAACATATGCGCATATTCATAGAAAAATCTCCCTTTAATATGGGTGTCCCCTAAATAGAGATGACCCCTAAAATAGGTGCGTCTCAAAAGATGTGTTCTGCTGTAGTATAATTCAGTTTCACAGAGCTCTATAATTTGTTTCTGATACATATCCGTCAATATTATTTGTTTCTTTCTTCACAATTGTAAATCAATTAAATTGTGTTTTCTCATTGTCACTATAGCAAGCATGATAATGTTGTGTGTATATAGGGATCCCTGTGGACACAAGCTCTACAGCTTATAGGGTTATCCTCATGCTCTCATCCTGTCATTTGCATATATGTATTTGTATTATTGTATTTGATGAATGAGCAACAAATAAAAAACAAATAAATTATTTGTCTGGCAGAAATGAACAGATACACAGTAGTAATTTAACTTAAAATGTACACACTCTGAAAAATTGGCATTAGTTCCTAATTATTTTTGAGAAAGAAATATCTGTTTTTTTGGAAAAGTGTTATTTTATGACGTTTGTGTGTATTTTATTTTTATCATCAGGGCTAACCTTAAACTTGTCCGCGAGCTTGGAGACCGTGCAGCACAGGGAAGAGCTTGTGGTAACCTTGGCAACACCTACTACCTACTGGGAAAGTTTGATGTGGCTATCAAGTATCATGAAGAGGTACTGTATGTGGAGCCTTGTCTACATTATCAAACTTTATGTGACAACAAAATGTGATGTGCCCATATATGGACATGATGATTTCATATTTGGGCATATCACTACCATATTTGGGCATATCACTACCATATTTTGTCAAACTAGTTTGATAGTGTAGACCGAGCTTAACACAGGATGTTCAATTCCAGGTTACAGTACTGTAGACAGTAGAAGGTTAAGGGAGCACATTCAAATCATGTGAATAGGGGTAGACATTTCCCCTTGTTCTTTCCATGTGGAAGTGTCCCCTTAATAGAGATGCCCCAAAGGAAGGTTAATGTATTATGATATACATTAACATGGTATCCTAGCCTGCCATGTCTATGTATAATATCTAGCATGGTGGTTAAAGTGTTTGGCATGTAGAGCAATATTGTCTGTTATTATAAAAATGAATGGACAATGTGGAGAAGGAGCTGATATAGATAATCCTATATCTAAGTAAATGTATATTAGTCTAGAGGCTATGCTTCAGTTTAGTATTGTTTGTCTATTGCAATTTGATAGAGGATTATAATTTTTAAAAAGATATTTTTAAATCCAAATTCATTTTTGTATGAAAGCAAAAATAGAGGGGGCTATTAATTTTTCTTTTAATTACAACGTTGAAGAATCCTGTACTGTGTCTAGTAAATTGGTGAAAAGGGCACGTTGTGTAATTGTAAAATAAATTATAAATCCAAAAGCAAATTACTGACAAAATTAAGATGTTGTGGGTATCAGTGGCTGGATCTAAATAAAATAAATCTATTTTTTATAGCTCTATGGAAAACCAAAGGACACTAATCCATAATTAACAAAGCAGTATGCAGGCAGAATGTATTGGCTTGTTTAATGTATTAAATTAATATTGCACTGTGGTTGTCAATGGCAATGAATATATGACACTCTATTAGATTACTGAATGATACATGCAGTACATGGAATTGGTTAAAAAACCTGGCATTATTGATTTTTGTAGATTTAATATTAAATCATAAAAATTAATTGGTAGTTTGCATTTAAGCAAACATTTTTGTAGTATAAATATATTTGATTCCTTTGTTACAGCGATTGTCTATTGCAAAAGAATTTGGAGACAAGGCAGCAGAAAGAAGAGCATACAGTAACCTAGGAAACGCCCATGTATTCAAAGGGCAATTTGATTCAGCTGCCGATTATTACAAGTAAGTAACCTATGACCTCTAACCTTTTAAATGCTCATGTTTTCAAAAGGTCAATTTGAATCACTTCAGATTATTTCCTATGACCCGTAAACTTTTAAATGTTCTGCTGATTATTACAAGTAAGTAACCTATAACCTGTAACCTTTAAAATGCCCATGTATTCAAAGGACAATTTGATACAGCTGCAGATTATTAGTACTAAAGTAACCTATGACCTCTAACCTTTGACATGCTTATGGTTTGAAAGACACATTGAATAATTTAATTTCAAAGGATTTTTGGCATTTGTTCTTGTATTTGTGTCCGTTTTGTTTTTTCCTCTTTTTTTATTGGCGAATTTCTTTTGCTGTTGGTTGGGTTTGGAAAAAAAAAAAAAAAGGCATCAAAAATATACTCTGATTAGATTCAAAGTAACAACCTGTACGACCTTTCAAGTTGTGACCTTGATTTTCATTCCTTTTTGCTTGTATACTAGTAACTGCTACTATATACTATAATATCGGAAGTCATCTCTTAAACATTGAATACATTTAACACCTGTTGGCAATGCTTCATGTCATAATGTTGTAAATGTATGCTGAAATCAGCTATGTAGTGTTGTTTATGAGAGCAGATTGTCATCCAGTATATTCTTTGCGATTTCAATACATCTTTACTTTGAGCTGTAGACTGATTAAAGCTGGACTTACTTGGAAAGTAATCGTTCATTCAGATGATAAATAACTGCAAAGCAAATCTTTTGACATTGATTAAAAATATGTACAACAAATAATTCCTTATTAACTTGAGGTTAATTAAAGAAAGTATTTACATTTAAGGGATCAAGTTAAAATTTTTCTTCTGCAGTTGCAGTGCAATTCTATTTTTAGAATGGTGGGGTTTAACAGTTAAGACATATCGAGCCACCAACCTAAAACTTGGAATCCATGTCGTCCATGCAATCCAACTGTAATCCTAACCTCCTAATATTTGCTAAATTTCTTATGAAGCTGGGACTATAAACTCTGTCATATACGATTTATGTTGGACAGAATGGCTCCTGATAATACTGTACATTGAATCAGTTTAAATGATTTATTTCAGTGTTGTAGAATGTCCAGTTTATTCATCTTCTGTTGTCTAATGTGGAAGCTGGTTTAATTCAACAAGCTGAGTAAATAACAGTCTGTGTCAATCAACTTCTTCATTGTTATGATTTCTCATTCTAAAACATTTTAAAATAACTTGCAATTTAATGCACATGGAATGCTCACGTAAATTGTTATGTTAAGAGCAAATATTTGTCTCTATTGAATTGGGTTTCAAATGTTGTAATAAGCAACCACGTTCTTAACCATGCACATGTGCAGACAAAGTACCAATGGTTTTACATCCGAAGTACAAGGCAATAAGAGTACAGGGATCTTAAGCCCTTACATTATATCGGCAATATGGCACTGAAATGTCTCAAACTCTCAGAAGAGTAAACAGGATCTTGCCCTTACATTATACATCGGCAATATGGCACTGACATGTCTCAAACTCTCATAAGAGTAAACAGGATCTTGCCCTTACATTATATCGGCAATATGGCACTGACATGTCTCAAACTCTCATAAAAGTAAACGGGATCTTGCCCTTACATTATATCGGCAATATGGCACTGACATGTCTCAAACTCTCATAAGAGTAAACAGGATCTTGTCCTTGCATTATATCGGCAATATGGCACTGACATGTCTCAAACTCTCATAAAAGTAAACGGGATCTTGCCCTTACATTATATCGGCAATATGGCACTGACATGTCTCAAACTCTCATAAGAGTAAACAGGATCTTGTCCTTACATTATATCGGCAATATGGCACTGACATGTCTCAAACTCTCATAAAAGTAAACGGGATCTTGCCCTTACATTATATCGGCAATATGGCACTGACATGTCGAAAACTCTCATAAGAGTAAACAGGATCTTGTCCTTACTTTATATCGGCAATATGGCACTGACATGTCTCAAACTCTCATGATATCTCTTTACCATTATGCCATTGCTCTCATGAGGTTTCACTCGTGAAACAGTTGTGTAGTCAAAAATAATGAACAATTTATTTGATAACTTTTCAACTACATTTTTTCACTGCAATAATGTATGATTTCAGTTTGTTTGAATATACTGAGAGCGTGTTATGAGATTGCAACTTGTCGCATTGCCTGTATACTGAGAGCGTGTTATGAGATCGCAACTTGTCGCATTGCCTGTGTCCTGAGAGCGTGTTATGAGATCGCAACTTGTCGCATTGCCTGTATACTGAGAGCGTGTTATGAGATCGCAACTTGTCGCATTGCCTGTATACTGAGAGCGTGTTATGAGATCAGAACTTGTCGCATTGCCTGTGTCCTGCAAGAAACTTTACTTGTGTTTGGCTCTCTCCACCCAGGTGTACAAAAAAGTACCTGGTTAGGTCAAAGCACAAACTGTGCTGATTACTGCCATACGTGTTTAATGTGAGTAATAATGTGAAAGCATTTAATTAAATTCTGTATCTTTTGTTATTTTATTTATTTCAGGAGATCACTACAGATTGCAAGAGGACTTGGGGATCAGGCGATAGAAGCTCAAGCATGCTACAGTCTCGGCAACACTTTCACTTTATTGAGGGATTTTGAACAAGCGGTAGAATACCACATGAGGCATTTACGCATTGCACAAATTCTGAGTGATAGGCAAGTATTTTTATGTATAATTAATATGTGAAAAAGGTCTATTTTTGTTATGTTAAAAATTAGTTTTACTTGGTTTACAAGACATTGATGCATCCAGTAATTGGCAATCTGCCAATCTGTTGATCAATTAAAGAAAGGTAAAGTAAATGTTTTGAGAGAATAAAGCTGGACTTTTCGTCCAAATAAAAGTTTTAGCATAACTCCCATGCGAACATAACTCCCATGCGAACAGCACAGTAACTTTGCCCGACTCACTGAGCTTGCCCAGTATCTCACCTAGCCAAAAAATTCAGTGCTAACATTATAACTCAGTAAAACTTAAGTACATGTGCGGACAACGGACAGTTACGATTGCGACTTAATATTATATATATAATTATATATGCAAAAATCCAAGCACTGGCATTTTTACATGGAAATAAATCCTGTACAGTCAGTTAACGAAATTAATAATCTTTTCATTTTTTAATCATTTTTTTTGCAGAGTTGGCGAGGGAAGAGCATGCTGGAGTCTGGGAAATGCACACACGAATCTACAAAATTATGAAAAAGCAATTGAATATACAACATTCCACTTTGAGATATCCAAAGAGGTACAGTTGTAATCTTGTTTACGCTTTTATCATTGCCTGCACAAAGGTTAAAGTTCATTCACCATTGCATGCAAATTTTGAATAGCAAAGTTCTGGTTGATTTGTGACAGTTAACAAAGGTGTAATTCATCAAGTTTAAACACTTTGCTGTTACAACATAAAATGTGACATCGCATTATGGTATAAAACCATAACTCTGTAGGCCTGAACATTCACTCAGTTAAAGCCGATGTTAGCTTTCCTTTAAAGGGTAGCTCTGGGCTTAAAATGTCTACTATCATGAAATATAACCTTAAAATGAAATAAATAGCTTTTATAACAACATTTATGATAAGATAATAAAGAAAGAAAATTTACTCTCATTTTAATGTAAATTAAAAACAATTTTTATTACCAATAGTTTCCAGGTTAATGATCATAAGTCATTGAAAGTCAGCCTATCTTATAGCATTACGAAAAAGTCAGGTATCACCACTTTAAAGAAAGGCCTTATTTCACAATGGTCATTCTGATTTTCCGCTATTGAAAATAAAGTCATTATCAATATTATCAATAAAGTAGGGTCATTATCAATATTGTTGCAAAGGTTCATATTTTATAATAAACAATAGAAATTTGAAATTACCGTGTAGCTACCCTTTAAGGTTTACTGTCAGGTGTTATAGCCTTACCACATATTTATATAAGTCCCATGACTATATAACCTGTCTTGTTTTCTGTTCTGCCGGGTGTATCTTTATTTCTTCATCAGTTCTATTAAAAAATCTCCATGTCATCTCCTCTCAAGGGATCTGATATTTGTCTCAATATAGCATCAACGAATGAACCAGATAGTATGACCTCTGCAAGCATGTGAATATTAATTTTTACGATAATTTCTTTTCTTTCAGGTCGGTGATAGAACAGGTGAAGTCACAGCACAAATGAATTTAAGGAACCTAGGAAGATTAGTGGAAAATGGGTAGGTATCTTTAAATCTGGCATTTTATTGTGTGATTGGGTGAATGACATTTGCAAAATTGTTTTCTGATTTGTGCAATCAACCGTACAGTCAACCAGGTCTAACCGATCATGCGGAACACCTTCAGATTATCTGTTACAGACATTTTGTCTACTTACTTTGTTTTGATAAAATTAAAGTTTTAAGAGCTTCTAAAAGAATAATGTGAGTCTATTAAATTTGTATTGCATATTAAATCCTAACTCTATTAATGGGACATCTTTAGGTCGATACAAAGTGTTGTCCCCTAAATCAGGGTGGACATCTTTAGGTCCATACAAAGTGTCCCCTAAATCAGGGTGGACATCTTTAGGTCCATACAAAGTGTCCCCTAAATCAGGGTGGACATCTTTAGGTCCATACAAAGTGTTGTCCCCTAAATCAGGGTGGACATCTTTAGGTCCATACAAAGTGTTGTCCCCTAAATCAGGGTGGACATCTTTAGGTCCATACAAAGTGTTGTCCCCTAAATCAGGGTGGACATCTTTAGGTCCATACAAAGTGTCCCCTAAATCAGGGTGGACATCTTTAGGTCCATACAAAGTGTCCCCTAAATCAGGGTGGACATCTTTAGGTCCATACAAAGTGTTGTCCCCTAAATCAGGGTGGACATCTTTAGGTCCATACAAAGTGTCCCCTAAATCAGGGTGGACATCTTTAGGTCCATACAAAGTGTCCCCTAAATCAGGGTGGACATCTTTAGGTCCATACAAAGTGTCCCCTAAATCAGGGTGGACATCTTTAGGTCCATACAAAGTGTCCCCTAAATCAGGGTGGACATCTTTAGGTCCATACAAAGTGTCCCCTAAATCAGGGTGGACATCTTTAGGTCCATACAAAGTGTCCCCTAAATCAGGGTGGACATCTTTAGGTCCATACAAAGTGTCCCCTAAATCAGGGTGGACATCTTTAGGTCCATACAAAGTGTCCCCTAAATCAGGGTGAACTGTATTTTTTTACACTTATTTAACAATCATAAAGGCTACGTTCACAGCCTCAAGCCTGGCGCAACTCACCGCGATTGAGATTTTTGTAGTGTGACCGAACGTGGATCGCACGCGACTGGCTTGAAATCAATTTCAATCCAACTCAACCCAGACGCGCTACCCAGATTGACCCTGAGTTAACCTTAGCATGACCGGGATTGATATTTTTTTTGGAATCTGGCCAATCACAGCCATCAACTCTGTGTTGTTTATTGGGAATTTTAGAGTGGATGGATATCCACATGGCTTTTTTTTGTGTGGATCGTTTCGTCGGGTTTTGGTTGAGTTTTTAGATAACACGTGAAGATATCAAAGAGATTTGTGCATTAATTTTTCTTCTTGTAATCTGAGGTCCTTCGTAACTATCACCGGCATTTTGTACTCTGTGCATTGCCATCTAGTGAATTGAAGACGAAACTAGCATCGGCTAGCCTACTACAGTAGTATTAGATAGGATACCGCCTCTGTCTGCGGCAGGCCTATGCTTACGATCAGTCGATCGATTACATTATATATATTTTAAAAATTTAAATCATCTACATTAACAACAAAATGCATAGGCCTAGTGAATTCTAAATAAAATTGTACTACAGATTGGCTCACGTAATCTATTTAGCTAGCTGACTGAATTCCGAACAGTATTCGAATAGTGTGACCGCCCAATAAACTCAAGCCTGGCTTGAAATCTCAATCGCGTTAAGTCGTGCCAGGCTTGAGGCTTTAGTGTGACCGTAGCCACAGTCTGAAATGAAAATATGAATAGTTACATAAATTTACTATAATACCAGAAGTACCCCAATTTAAAAAAAAATTGTTATTTATCTAAAAAGTTTAATTCTGTTGAACTGTATTTTAAACCATTTTCCTCCAAAATAAACAACTTATAATAATTGTCCTAGAAAGTGCTCTTGTCTCACATCATTAAGAAATATTGCCTTCTGTCTGGCAAAGAAAAATTGTCATCACACATTACTAAATTCAACTTTAAATATCAACGATATTACCATAAATAAATCAATTTTTCCACAACATACATTACAACTTGTAATTAATAATATTATCAAAGCTTTAATTAAGCTGATTATATTATAATTTTAAAATGAAACATTTTAGTGTTTTCAATACTCTGCCATTCCTGTTAAATCATTGTTCAGAAATGCAGTGCATGATTGATTCCCATAGGGAAACTTTTAATTACGAGTTGTCAATTCAACATTAACAGTAAATAAAATCAATAATGGAGAGATTTCCAAACCTTGCCAATACGAAAAAGATAAAACATACATTTTGAAATTTCTGAGCTAATCACTTATTCAAATTTAACACAGTTTTTTTTATAAGTACAGTAATAATATGATATAGTTTTGGACCTATGTTATCTCTTTTGCTTTGAATCAAGAATGCATGGTTATTATAATTATGCTTAAATGCAGATAAATGTATTAAATTACTAAAACTGAAAAATAGCAATTTTAAAGTTTTCTCTCATTGTGATTTAAAGATATTATCCCCTGAAAAAATATTGTTTTAAATTTGTTTGTTGAATATGCTATTTTAATGTCACACAATAGTTTGGATCGAAAAAAGAAAAAAAAATTACATGAAAAAAATGTAATTTATAGCAAAACATTCAACCAAAAGCCCATTGCAGATATGTACAGAAGACCTCCAGTTTTAAGTTCTTATCCAAGAAGACACAAGTTTGGTTCTTAATCAACCATGAATCATGTGATGTGTGTGTATGGTAATCATAACAAGTTACAATCAGTATGTGATGTGTGTGTATGGTAATCATAACAAGTTACAATCAGTATGTGATGTGTGTGTATGGTAATCATAACAAGTTACAATCAGTATGTGATGTGTGTGTATGGTCATAACAAGTTACAATCAGTATGTGATGTGTGTGTATGGTAATCATAACAAGTTACAATCAGTTTCATTGTCGACATAAAGACTCATACACTACTTCCTTTCAGTTGTACTCATTTTCGATCAGTTGCTTGTCAGTACGCTCTCTAGTTCTTTTCAGTTTGTCAATATTTCATTGAGTACGCTCTCTAGTTTCTTTTCTAGTTCTTTTTCGTGCATTTATACTAACAAATATCTTTTTTATTAATATAATAATAATAATATATCAAAAATTTATTAAATAATATTCATCGCATAATATGCAATCTACAATAATTTAATTAATTGATATAACAAATTTATTATACATACTGTAACATCATTTGAATAAAAAGAACAAATCACATATCTACACATAATCATAACATCGTATACTCTATCTCTAACAATTTATTCAATCTTCTATCGACTAAAGCCGAAGTATAGTCGTTATCTCGGGACCGTTCTATGGCCACCACCAGGTAGGTTTACTTCATTAAGGCTTCTATGAATGGATGTACTGGTTGGGAGCAGGAACGCTAGTAGACCAAACCCACCAGTACCGTTTTGATTACGATCAATCGGAAAATTACCTCATGACGTTATATAGGCCTAGGTGCCGACATAGGACTCTAGCAGGAATGTACTTTCTAGTAATTTCTCGCATTCAAAATCTACACTTTGGCACTAACAAACTTTTCCTATTTCTACATCCTAAACTGCTTTTTTATTTTTCTACCATCATACCTTCTATATTTTCATCCTTTATCTATTATACGATATAAACAGCATTACACGCGTACATCGTAACGCGAGCATTTCATTCTATACGCATACGCACTTTTATCGAACATAATTTAAACCAAACCAAATCATACATACAACGATAAGACATCAACCGATTCAGTTCAAAACCAGTTTAAGGTAAACATTTTAAATTTAAATTAATTTATGTTTCTATCCACTCTACCATTTTCATATAAAGATATTGTGGAACCACGTCAGGTCAAGTTCAATATTGAATATCGAAACGTGGAAGGCTGAAGGCGCTTGACCTTTGACAAGATCGCCTAAATTTTTAATATATTAACTTTACAATACTTAGTGTTGTATATTCTGGTACAGCCGCTCCATAATCTCTTTGCTTTTCTTCCTTATATCTATATTTTTTATTTATACTAACAAATATCTTTTTTATTAATATAATAATAATAATATATCAAACATTTATTAAATAATATTCATCGCATAATATGCAATCTACGATAATTTAATTAATTGATATAACAAATTTATTAAATACATAACATCATTTGAATAAAAAGAACAAATCACATATCTACACATAATCATAACATCGTATACTCTATTCTAACAATTTATTCAATCTTCTATCGACTAAAGCCGAAGTATAGTCGTTATCTCGGGACCGTTCTATGGCCACCACCAGGTAGGCTTACTTCATTAAGGCTTCTATGAATGGATTTACTGGTTGGGAGCAGGAACGCTAGTAGACCAAACCCAGTACGGTTTTGATTACGATCAATCGGGAAATTACCTCATGACGTCATACACTACTTCCTTTCAGTTGTACTCATTTTCGATCAGTTGCTTGTCAGTACGCTCTCTAGTTCTTGAATTCTTGAATCTCAGTTGCTTGCTTGTCAGTACGCTCTCTAGTTCTTTTCAGTTTGTCAATATTTCATTGAGTACGCTCTAGTTCTTTTCAGTTTGTCAATATTTCATTGAGTATGCTCTCTAGTTCTTTTCAGTTTGTCAATATTTCATTGAGTACGCTCTCTAGTTCTTTTCAGTTTGTCAATATTTCATTGAGTATGCTCTCTAGTTCTTTTCAGTTTGTCAATATTTCATTGAGTATGCTCTCTAGTTCTTTTCAGTTTGTCAATATTTCATTGAGTATGCTCTCTAGTTCTTTTCAGTTTGTCAATATTTCATTGAGTATGCTCTCTAGTTCTTTTCAGTTTGTCAATATTTCATTGAGTACGCTCTCTAGTTCTTTTCAGTTTGTCAATATTTCATTGAGTACGCTCTAGTTCTTTTCAGTTTGTCAATATTTCATTGAGTACGCTTTCTAGTTCTTTTCAGTTTGTCAATATTTCATTGAGTATGCTCTCTAGTTCTTTTCAGTTTGTCAATATTTCATTGAGTATGCTCTCTAGTTCTTTTCAGTTTGTCAATATTTCATTGAGTACGCTCTCTAGTTGTTTTCAGTTTGTCAATATTTCATTGAGTACGCTCTCTAGTTCTTTTCAGTTTGTCAATATTTCATTGAGTATGCTCTCTAGTTCTTTTCAGTTTGTCAATATTTCATTGAGTATGCTCTCTAGTTCTTTTCAGTTTGTCAATATTTCATTGAGTATGCTCTCTAGTTCTTTTCAGTTTGTCAATATTTCATTGAGTACGCTCTCTAGTTCTTTTCAGTTTGTCAATATTTCATTGAGTATGCTCTCTAGTTCTTTTCAGTTTGTCAATATTTCATTGAGTATGCTCTCTAGTTCTTTTCAGTTTGTCAATATTTCATTGAGTATGCTCTCTAGTTCTTTTCAGTTTGTCAATATTTCATTGAGTATGCTCTCTAGTTCTTTTCAGTTTGTCAATATTTCATTGAGTACGCTCTCTAGTTCTTTTCAGTTTGTAAATATTTCATTGAGTATGCTCTCTAGTTCTTTTCAGTTTGTCAATATTTCATTGAGTACGCTTTCTAGTTCTTTTCAGTTTGTCAACATTTCATTGAGTACGCTCTCTAGTTCTTTTCAGTTTGTCAATATTTCATTGAGTATGCTCTCTAGTTCTTTTCAGTTTGTCAATATTTCATTGAGTATGCTCTCTAGTTCTTTTCAGTTTGTCAATATTTCATTGAGTATGCTCTCTAGTTCTTTTCAGTTTGTCAATATTTCATTGCCATGCAAAACGTGTTGCATTTTTTATTGTAGACTCTCTTGTCAATGAACACTGTCATTTTTTCCTGGTCAAGTACACACTACAATTATAATTATAATGTTTCATTTAAATTATTTTTGCAAAGAATTACATTGCAGACAATTACAGACGTGATGATGTCACTGGTGACCTTCTTCTTTTCAGTCATAAATCTCTTAATTACAATGGTGATAATGAAGGATTTCTCATGGAGAAATTTACTTTCTAATTAATTTATTATCCATTTCACTTATCCTGAGGTTTGACGACCCAGACGTAACAAAATATAGCTACTGTATCAACAGCAACGTTTTTCTGTATGCTGATGTTTGTTTATTTTCAGCATGGCTACTAAATATCAGTAAATAAATGGCATTGACTTGGCCCTTATGCAATTTAGCTTAAGTACGTACAATTTACACTTTTAATTGCTAACCATTAGTACCAACACTTTACTGTTATAATTGTTTTGCTCTCCCAACAGTCTGTGCAGTACAAGTACCATAGGATCAAAAGGTGAGTGCAGCTCCTACTGTTATAGCATTTTTCTAATATTTAATTATTCATAGGTCCTTTGAAAACGACATCTATTCATCTGTCAATTAGCAGCTAGCTGGTATCGTCCACATGGGACGTGGTACAGCAAGGTAAACACACGTTATTGCCAAGACGTCAATATTAATGGCTGTTGGTAATTCATCAATTTCAATTTACAATGTTCATTGGAATATATCAGAATTCTGCTTTTTGGTTTTACTTTATTATTTTTGACAATGTTTTCAAAATGTTTGCTTTATTGCACCTTTATCCCTAGTAGTACTACCTCATAGTCTCTCTGAAAATATAGTTTGGGGAAAAACAGCGGCGTAACCCCGTAATTACTCTGCATTATAAAAGTATTTTCGGCATATGTCATTTAAAAGTACAGGTACATAATTATTTAAAGGTGAAATTTTATAGGGAGGCTACGTCTGTGTCTTTAAACTATGTAAAACAATTTTTATTAATAAACATTCATGTTTATGCTGATATCTACAGGTATATGCTTACACTAAGTATATGCTTACACTAAGTATATGCTTACACTAAGTATATGCTTACACTAAGTATATGCTTACACTAAGTATATGCTTACACTAAGTATATGCTTACACTAAGTATATGCTTACACTAAGTATATGCTTACACTAAGTATATGCTTACACTAAGGACAACAATTATAATTGTATTTGTATTATACATTAGTTTAACTCACACACTTGTTATTTTGAAATATTGGACCTTAAAAAATGTACAAAATGTTTTTTGTTCACAAACTATGGAGGTGACGTTGGTAAACCATTTGATTAATCAGTTTCAACGATCGTAACATTAGTTGAACTAGCCGAAACTCAACGTCGACTGAAAAACAGGCTTAAATAACTAAGCCTGAACATACCATAGTCTTTCAAATCCCAAACTGACATTTACTAATAATAATTTATATAGTGCTAGTTGACTAACAGCAGATCTGCACATGCCCAAAGAAGCAGTACTGTAGTGCTGCAGTAAAAGAAAAAAATAAAAGAAAATAAGCAGTAGTGCTCCAGTAAAAGAAAAAAGAAAATAGAGATTGAATAGATTATTCATCCATTTATGTTCATATCTAAATTGCAAATCAACATTTTGAATGTAGTTGTTAAACATTTGTACACCTGTTATTTTTTATTGGTAGGAAGACTAACAATAATAAATAACTGTAAGTTCTAAATGATGTTTCCGTTCCATTTATAAGCTTAGAACTTGATTGCGTCGTGAGGTTAGCCTATCAAAGAGTGTTATATGTATTTTTCAAATGTCAGACCTAAAGTGTTGACCATCCTTAACAATCTTTTAATTTGTATCCAAATCCGATACAGATGTTTCATAAGCCGTTTTTTTTGTTTTGGTTTTCAGTAGCTTATGGTTTATATTTTTTGTTTAATGATACACTATAAATAAACCTTAGAATGTATTACTGCAAGTACTTTGGATTATCTCAACTTACCCAAAAAGATTTTTGCCATTTGTTGGGGAGGCAAAACATAGGTATAATTTATATGTATTAATATCTTGAAATATAATAAAAATACTGTCACATATATTGTGTGATGTGGTGATTGGCGATTGCAATTTGCATTCAATCAGGTAGTAGGCTAGGTGATGATGACGTCTACTGTAGGCTCACTAATAAAACAGTAATTTTAAATTAGACTTACTGTACATTCACCGTTAATTTTATCACCAACAGTATTTTTGATGAACTCTTGTTTTTATAAAAAGTACTTTGCCATGTGCAATATACAGTATGTACCACCACACCAGTTAACCACACAATACTTGTTATTATTTTTCCCTCTTCTTTTGTGTGTTTGGCCCCCTAACTATTAATATCGTCAAGTACTGTATTCATAATAAATAGGTTATAGATATTAAAAGTTGGATTAAAAACTGTGGCAACAAAAATATTTTTACACAAATGATGATATTACATTATGTCACACAAATTACAATAATTTAACTTTTGTCAAGTAAACAGTAACATAGGATTATTACACATTTTAATATTTGTTTATATAAATGTTGTAGTTGATCCATTTACAAGTAGCCTAGTCCCAAAATTGTTATTCTTTCCATAATTTCATTTAAAATCACAAAATATGTGAGATTAAAAAATGATACAAGAAAAAACATTAAGGTAATATATGAAAGTGTTTGTTTTTTTCACAAAATTAAATATGAATATATTTTTTAATATTATTAAAAAATGGTGATTACCTTGAGAAACAATCTTGAACCAAGCTCTAGTCAATGCTTATGATGTACCAAACTAATTTACCACAATATCTTTTTAATATCAGTTTAAGTGATGGATCTATTATCTTTGGTGACCTAGTTACTAACTTGACTTTATTTATTTTATACGATGATGTCTCTCATTAGTCTTTTTATCACAGCTATCATATGTAATTGGTATCATAGCAGCAATTCAATCCCATTAACTTCTTTCATTATATTTTAATACATTGCAACTACTTTAGTACCATTCACACATTTTAAAATAAATCTGAAACCAGAAATAATTTCTTCAATCTTATTTGCTTTTTATCTATAAAATATAATTTTCGAAAGAATTTTAAATTTGTTAAGCTCTGTCTACACTATCAAATTAGTTTGACAAAAAATATGTGGTGTGCCCAAATATGGTATTGATATGATGTATCGTGTGTCCATATATGGGCACATCACATGAAGTTTGATAGTATAGACAGAGCTTAAGAATGATTATAACAATTGTTGAGGTCCATAACGATCTATGCTTACTTTGACTTCTTTTGAAACCACATAGTAAAGGTTTTTTTTAAAATTTCATGGGATGGTGTCAATTCATGAAGGCTATACTGATCTTCTTTCCATAAATGACAAAGGTAGTCCCACACAACAATACTTGTGGAAAATGATATGTGTATACTGTATACAAATTACACAACAGCTAGATAACATAAATTTACAACTAGAGGTTATAAATAATTTCTAGACATGTTTGGCTGTGAAATATGATATCCCTACATCGGAAATGGAATAAACCTAGGCACTTGTCGAACATAGACAGGTGTAGTGATTTATTAGATGTTCCAATGTAATTAAAGGGAGGATTGAGGTGCGAAATGCATATATTACTACGCAGTTATAATGGATCCTAGACAGAATACGGTTATAGGTCAGTGCTTGTTAACATACATATTGAAGATGATAATGTTCTATACCAGAGATGTGAAGAAGAGGGTGTGTTTTAATATTGGTATGGTGTGAAGATAATAATGTGTGTACATCTCTATCATTACCCGAGGTGTGAGTAATGTTACTTTTTATTGGATGCTGGAGAGGTTTCTGTGAAACATCTGCCCTTGTTAGTACATGTGAAAACTAATAAATCAAATATTATTCAACATATAATTCCTGATATTGGCTTTACAATCATTATCATTATCACTAGAACCCCTATTAAAGGGACACTTTTAGGACCCAGCAAAGTGTCTTTTTTAGTAAGATGAGTATACCTCTGTATAAAAGTGTTAAAACACATATTTCCCCTCATTAACCCCTAATAAAAGGGGTATTCCCTGACTAGGAATGTCTCAAAAGATAAGTTGTTGTTGTTTGTGAATGATAGACCTGCTGCAGTCATGCAATAAATGTATTAAATTACTTTGCATATCAAAACTGCTTATAACTTATAGAAAGAGTGATGAGTGGACAAAGATAAAATGTTTTTTATAAATTTAGAATGGCAATAGAGTGATGTACTTATTGCCACCCTCAGCAAAGTACAGTATGTGTATTCTAATCCACCCTCAGCAAGGTACAGTATGTGTATTCTAATCCACCCTCAGCAAGGTACAGTATGTGTATTCTAATCCACCCTCAGCAAAGTACAGTATGTGTATTCTAATCCACCCTCAGCAAGGTACAGTATGTGTTTTCTAATCCACCCTCAGCAAAGTACAGTATGTGTATTCTAATCCACCCTCAGCAAGGTACAGTATGTGTATTCTAATCCACCCTCAGCAAGGTACAGTATGTGTATTCTAATCCACCCTCAGCAAGGTACAGTATGTGTATTCTAATCCACCCTCAGCAAGGTACAGTATGTGTATTCTAATCCACCCTCAGCAAAGTACAGTATGTGTATTCTAATCCATGTTCAAAATGTTTTTGTACACAAAGTGTTTTAGAACCATGCGTTATAGTAGACCTATGATTACAACTATATTTGCATTATGTTTGTAGACATATGAACCGCAGCAGCAGCATGTCATTTACTTTTTTTGCAATACATATGTAATTCAAGAATGCAAATTTCAAATTGGATGTATCGCAACTGAATTTATAAACACATTTACATATTTGTTGAGCACACAACCATTAAACAGGTCATTTGCTTGTTAATATATAAAAATATGATACAGTTTTCAACACAATATTTTCAGAGCATACAAAAACAATAAAACCTGTATAAAATTTATAGTAAGGGTATTGTAATATAGAAGCAAACTAAAAATATTTTAATTCATACAACCTTAGTGAAGGATGGAGTTGGGCAGGGCATTTGCCAATAATGTTTAGTGAAGGATGGAGTTGGGCAGGGCATTTGACAATAATGTTTTGTAAAGGATGGAGTTGGGCAGGGCATTTGCCAATAATGTTTTGTAAAGGATGGAGTTGGGCAGGGCATTTGCCAATAATGTTTAGTGAAGGATGGAGTTGGGCAGGGCATTTGACAATAATGTTTTGTAAAGGATGGAGTTGGGCAGGGCATTTACCAATAATGTTTTGTGAAGGATGGAGTTGGGCAGGGCATTTGCCAATAATGTTTTGTAAGGGATGGAGTTGGGCAGGGCATTTACCAATAATGTTTAGTGAAGGATGGAGTTGGGCAGGGCATTTGCCAATAATGTTTTGTGAAGGATGGAGTTGGGCAGGGCATTTGCCAATAATGTTTTGTGAAGGATGGAGTTGGGCAGGGCATTTGCCAATAATGTTTTGTGAAGGATGGAGTTGGGCAGGGCATTTGCCAATAATGTTTTGTAAGGGATGGAGTTGGGCAGGGCATTTGACAATAATGTTTTGTGAAGGATGGAGTTGGGCAGGGCATTTGCCAATAATGTTTTGTGAAGAATGGAGTTGGGCAGGGCATTTGCCAATAATGTTTTGTAAAGGATGGAGTTGGGCAGGGCATTTGCCAATAATGTTTTGTAAGGGATGGAGTTGGGCAGGGCATTTACCAATAATGTTTTGTGAAGGATGGAGTTGGGCAGGGCATTTACCAATAATGTTTTGTAAAGGATGGAGTTGGGCAGGGCATTTACCAATAATGTTTTGTGAAGGATGGAGTTGGGCAGGGCATTTTCCAATAATGTTTTGTAAAGGATGGAGTTGGGCAGGGCATTTACCAATAATGTTTTGTGAAGGATGGAGTTGGGCAGGGCATTTGACAATAATGTTTTGTGAAGGATTGAGTTGGGCAGGGCATTTACCAATAATGTTTTATGAAGGATGGAGTTGGGCAGGGCATTTGCCAATAATGTTTTGTGAAGGATAGAGTTGGGCAGGGCATTTGCCAATAATTTTTTATGGGTAGGCATGGAGTAATCCATTTATTTTAAAGCTTCCCATCCACCTAATTTTAAGTACCCACCCACCTTATTTTAAGCACCCACCCACCTTATTTTAAGCACCCACCCACCCAATTTCAAGCACCCACCCACCTTATTTTAAGCATCTACCCACCTTATTTCAAGCATGCACCTACCTAATATCAAGCACCTCCCTACCTAATTTCAAGCACCACCCAATTAATTTCAAGCACCCATCCAATTAATTTCAAGCACCCACCCAATTAATTTCAAGCACCCACCCACCTAATTTCAAGCACCCACCCACCTAATTTCAAGCACCCACCCAATTAATTTCAAGCACCTACCCAATTAATTTCAAGCACTTACCAATCTAATTTTAAGCGCCCATCCACCTTATTTCAAAGCACCCACCCACCTAATTTCAAGGACTCACCCACCTAATTTCAAGCACCAACCCAATTAATTTCAAGCACCCATCCAATTAATTTCAAGCACCCACCCAATTAATTTCAAGCACCCACCCAATTAATTTCAAGCACCCACCCACTTAATTTCAAGCACCCACCCAATTAATTTCAAGCACCCACTCGCCTAATTTCAAGCACCTACCAACCTAATTTTAAGTGCCCACCCACCTTATTTCAAAGCACCCACCTAATTTCAAGCATTTTTTTCTAAACCTATTTCTAAGTTTTTTACACCCAACCTACACTGTACATCAGCTACAGTATCTAAGTAAGTTGATTTTATCGTTCTTTCAATAAAAAGAGTTCGTCCAATTAATATTGATTCTTATAATGACTTGATTATAAATATACTCATAATGTTCACATTTAAAGTAGGCCTTCATATTATTAATAAACAATATACTTTAAATGGAAATTTGATAAAAAGTTAATCTTAATGTTTCTGGGAAGTATGTACGTTAAATTTTACCGTGACATTATTACCTTTTACTAAATTTACATGAAATTGATACTGATAGTGAGAGATGAAAGCTTTGGAATTATGTTTCAGCTTCATCTTATGGCTTATGTATCGGTTTATTTATTTTGAAGTATACTTGAGATGTTATTTACAGATTAAAATGTTGCGTAGATGAAATAGCCCCACCCCTCTTCCTCTTCTTTCGAATGAGAAAAAAAGTTTTCAAATAAGTGGTCAGACAGACAAGAAATATGTGTGTGTAATAGTGCAGACATTGTGTGCCAGTACCTTGTAAAAGAAAGGAAAACAAGTCAAGCCTAAAAATCATTCCAGAATGAAAAAATTTTGGAGTGAAATCATTCTAGAGTGAACTTTAATGCCAGTGTGAAATCATTCTAGAGTGAACTGTAATGCCAGAGTGAAATAATTTTAGAGTGAACTGTAATGCCAGTGTGAAATCATTCTAGAGTGAACTGTAATGCCAATGTGAAATCATTCTAGAGTGAACTAATGCCAGTGTGAAATCATTCTAGAGTGAACTGTAATGCCAGAGTGAAATCATTTTGGAGTGAACTGTAATGCCAGAGTGAAATCATTCTAGATTGAACTGTAATGCCAGTGTGAAATCATTTTAGAGTGAACTGTAATGCCAGAGTGAAATCATTCTAGAGTGAACTGCAATGCCAGAGTGAAATCATTTTAGAGTGAACTGTAATGCCAGAGTGAAATCATTCTAGATTGAACTGTAATGCCAGTGTGAAATCATTCTAAAGTGAACTGTAATGCCAGAGTGAAATCATTCTAGAGTGAACTGTAATGCCAGAGTGAAATAATTTTAGAGTGAACTGTAATGCCAGAGTGAAATCATTCTAGAGTGAACTGTAATGCCAATGTGAAATCATTCTAGAGTGAACTAATGCCAGTGTGAAATCATTCTAGAGTGAACTGTAATGCCAGAGTGAAATCATTTTAGAGTGAACTGTAATGCCAGAGTGAAATCATTCTAGATTGAACTGTAATGCCAGTGTGAAATCATTTTAGAGTGAACTGTAATGCCAGAGTGAAATCATTCTAGAGTGAACTGTAATGCCAGAGTGAAATCATTTTAGAGTGAACTGTAATGCCAGAGTGAAATCATTCTAGATTGAACTGTAATGCCAGTGTGAAATCATTCTAGAGTGAACTGTAATGCCAGAGTGAAATACACAGATAGAGTGAAATAATGACAGGGAAATATTGACAGAGTAAAATAATGCCAGTAGTGGAGCTGTAGCTTGGTGGTTCACATGCTTGCCTCCCAATCCCAAGGTCCAGGGTTCAATCCTGACCTAGTGCCAGAGTTGTAAATCACAACTCTTTCGACTCCACTTCCTAAGCCTCAAATGAGACTTAGTTTATAAGCACGATAAAATATAAAATAAATAATGCCAGGGTGAAATAATGACAGTGAAATAATGCCGGAGTGAATTAATGACAGTGGAACAACTTTATTACAATCCTCCCCTTCCCACCCCCTTCATTAGAATAATCTTGCTTATTTACAATTTTAAATGACATCATAAATAAGAGGAATATGTAGCAGTAGTCATATACTGACAAATGACTTGTGGCGATTCAGATTGTCCATTTCAATTTATATTATAAAATGCAAAATCAGAAGAAGTTCACAATTTTATAAAAAGCTCAAGATATCCGACATGCTTTCATTTATCCAGGTCTTAAAAACTTGTTTTAAATAGCTAAATCAAATGCAGCCAACTGATATTCCTCCTTAATATCAAGGGCTATATTATTTCAATAGTAATAGTACTTGCCTCTAACTTTGTGCTTGTTTGTTTTGGAGAGAGAAACATTAACAGGATTGTGCAAGAACAAATATTTTATTTTTTTATTTTATTTCATTTTATTTCAACCACATCCAAAATCCAAAAATCGCCAATTACAGGATGCCTTGCATGGATCTTGTTGTTGTCGTCGAGAACTTCCATTTACATCAATAAAAAAATCAATTTATCAATATCATTTATATAATCATTTAAAAATCAAAATAAATCAATATCTTTTTTATTTTATCAACATTATCATCATTTATTCAATTAAATTTTTTTATTGCAGTTGAATTTACAATTAAATAACTATTAACAAAATATTTAAAAATACACCAAATTTCACATTACAACATATAAAAATAACATTAAAATATAAACCAAGACTATATTGATATCATGATTTAATAACTCAACACCATTATCATAATCAACTTCAACATTTAAATTTCAACATTTGTTTCATAAATGTTAACTTTCATCTCAAGTGATTAAGTCAAAGGAGACTATAGGAATTCTCTAATTCGTATATTCTCCAGATAATATTAAAGAGATCTCAATCAAATCAAGTGTATATAATAAACCTATTCATTGAATATAACAAGCTTTGATTTGAACCCTAGTGCCATGACCTTTAATCGGCACTTAACCACTTGCCCACTTAGAATGCATTATACCAATCTGTAATTCAATATCAAGAATAAAATTGAGCAAGACAACTTGTATAGAGGAAGTTTACTGCTATTAGGATGTTTGTGTATTTTATGTGAGTTTATACTGCTATTATGATTTTTTGAAGGACTTTTATATAATATTCAGGATTTTTATACTGGTACTTAAATTTTATTTATTTTTTTGTAAAGTTATACATTTTCGAATTTGTGTATTTATATATACAAGCAAGTGTATTAATTGTGTTGTCCCAGGTTTGTACTTTGTGTCATTCTGAACTGGGGCGCATCTAGGCTAACTCATGAATGAGATATACTACTTGTAAACATTTTGAGAATTTTGTTCAA